>NC_072455.1:1001419-1031419 GCF_027596085.1 Anoplopoma fimbria | reverse complement strand
AAGAGGAGGAGGATGCCATTTAACGGAGGTAGAGAAGAGACATTTTATCAGTTTGATGTGAAACATAAACGGCGTCCATGTTTGCTCTAAATCAGAGGAGATAGAGAGGAAGAAGAAGCCGAGCGTCTCTCCCTCGTCTCAGACTGAGATTACATAAACACTGTGGGGACGTATCGGGTGGTGTAATCATAATAAAGACTCTCCTGCCTTTCTCTCCATCTTCGTCCTCACTGCTGAATCTCAGACGGTAAACGACCTCCTGCAATGACACGTTTACAACTTTACTTCACTGGATGAAATGAAAAAGTTGGATGCTCGTTATTGTTACTGAACGACCTTTCACTTTGTCCTCTACTGCTCGTTTCTGCTGCCCACTAGTGGCCAAAACATCAGTTAATGCAGGTTTGTGTTAAAGGAGTAGTTCACCTAACAAATATGGAAATTCTTTATTTTGGTGCCCTGTCAGATCATCCTCATGCATGTGCAGCAGATTCTTTTACGGGCTGCAAAAGATTTATTTAGCAAAAAGAGTTTAATCCATGAATGGATTTGCTCTCCTTAAAGGGATAGTTCAAAACATCACAACCGTCCCTTTAAGGCCATGTGATAGAAAACCTTGAGACGTCAGAGAGGTGAGTATTAAATATATAATTCATATTTTTTAGGGTGATTATTGCGTAAATATAAGTGAAGTTGTGCTGCGATCCAGTGCGGAGACAATGATGTGGTTTCTCCTGTTCATATGTGTGAACGATCAATAAATGATCACTTATGTGGCTGGCAGTATTAATAAAAGTACGATGAATATTAATTAAGTGATGAATGCATTCATATGTTGGATCAACACCCTGCAGCTCAAACAACAAACGCTGTATAACCTTAAAACAACGTTGAGGAAACGTTGTGTGTTTGTGCGTCTCACCGTCAGTAGAACGGAGACTGGGAGCTGATGTAGAGCCTCTGGGATTGGGAGGTGGGGGGGGACAGCGTGGACAGGGAGGAGAGGGTGAAGGGGGAGGGCGGGGGGGGAGGAAGAGGAGGCGGAGGGAGGCAGGAGGCGAAGGCTCTGCCGCCGCAAGTCAGCAACCCGGGACTGGTGGCGGAGGGGGGGCGGCGGCGAGCGGGGGAGAGGGGCTGCTGGGAGAATCACAGGAGGCCGAGCTCAGGAAGGACGAGTCTGGAGGAGGGGGAGAAGAGGAGGGGGTGAGATAAAGAGAGAGAGAGAAGAGAGAGAAGAGAGGGAGGGACAGAAGAGAGGGATGGAGAAAGAGAGGGAAGGACAAGAGAGGGAGGGAAGAAGAGAGGAAAGAGGGAAGGAAAATGAGAGGTGAGGGAGGGAGAGAAGAGAGGGAGGGAGAAAGAGAGGGGGGAGATGAAAGAGAGGGGAGGGGAGAGAAAGAGAGGAGGAGGGAGGAGAAAGGGAAGGAGAGAAGAGAGGGAGGGAGGAAGAGAGGGAAGGGACAAGAGAGGGATGGAAGAAGAGAGGAAAGAGGGAAGGAAAAGGAGGAGAGAAGAGAGGGAGGGGGAGATAAAAGAGAGGAAGGGAGAGAGAGAAGGGAGGGAGGGAGGAGGAGAGGGAAGGAGAGAAGCAAGTACACATGCCAGCAAACAAGACGGGATCATATATATGTAGAGTTGAATGCTGTGTTCGTGTGCGTGTGTGTGTGTGTGCGTGTGCGTGCATGCGTGTGCGTGTGCGTATGTGTGTGTGTGTGTGCGTGTATGTGTGTGTGTGTGTGTGTGTGCGTGTGTGTGTGTGTGTGTGTGTGTGTGTGTGCGTGTATGTGTGTGTGTGTGTGTGTGTGTGTGTGTGTGCGTGTGTGTGTGTGTGTGTGCGTGTGTGTGTGTGTGTGTGTGTGTGTGGACAGTACCCAGGTTCCACAGGGTGGTCTGTGCTGCCAGCTCTTTGGCGTCATCCAGCATCACACACAGCTTGTCTGGGATGTAGGTGCTCCGTGTTGACGGGATCACCACCTGCACAACATTTAAATATTCATACAAATATACATTTATGCAAAACAGAGTCGTTGGCTATCGTTAGCTACCGTACGCTGACGTTAATGGTTAGCTGTCGTTTGCCCTTTTCAGCTATCGTTAGCTACTGTATGCTGTCAATAATTGTTAGCTTTCATTAGCTATAAGTAGCTGTTAGCTGTCATTTGATTTTGTTAGCTGTTGTTAGCTTGTTTTGTTGAACAAAACCTGTAAGTATCGTCAATAAACCAGGATACAATGGAAGAATCCCATTGCCTGTTTGTGAAGCAAGCAGTGATGCTAACTTACAAAAAAGTGGAGTAAAGTGAGATGAAGTGTAGTGAGTGTGTTGTTGTAGTTAAATGTCCACATAGGTGTGACGGTGTAAAGACCTTGTAGAGCAGCAGCAGCTTCCCGTCCTGTCCCGGTGTGGAGTACAGGTGGTACTCGGGCAGCGACCAGTAGTTTTTGCGGCAGTAGAAGTCCAGCAGACTGGTGGCGGAGCAGATCTGACCCTGCTTCAGAGACAGCAGGCTGGTGGGGGACAGCGGGGCGCCGGGAAACAAAGGGAACACACACCGGTCCTGGTCCTCTGAGGATACACAGACACAGTCGTTAGCTATCAGTAGCTGTCGTTAGCTGTCAGTGGCTATTTTAAACTACGTTATGCTGTCAGTTATTGTTGTTTATCCTTAGCTATCAGTAGCTATTGTTGGATATTTTTAGCTACCGTATGCTGTCGTACATCCAAAACATACACAATATACAATGCTAAAATCAGACCAGATCATATTTTATTTATTGGTTTAGTTTTATTATTTTTTTATTATAAAGAATTCATGCATTTTTTTATTTATTCTAAAATATGTATTCATTCTGTTTTATTTATCGCTTCATATTTATTCATTTAGTTTTATTCAGTGTTTAATCTTTAAACATTTTGTTTTATTTATGATGTAATATTTTTTTTTGTTTTGTTTTATTTATGGCTCAACATTTATTTATTTAGCTTCAATTATTATTATTATTATTATAATAATATTATTATTATTATTGTGTTTATTCAACATATGTCCCATTATGTCACCAATATATCAAATTATTCTGGCTGATCACACAAATGATCCACAGATTGATCAGTAACTAAAAAAACAACTTTTACCTGCAGCCCTAGAAATTAAATATTCATGAAGAGTCTCATTTTCAAACTTCTTTGGCAGATAAATGTAAAATTAATGACCTTCATGGCTGCTCTCTCCAGTGCAGAGTAACTTTACTTCTCCTAAATACAGAAACTGTGTTTACGTTCTTTGAAGACGTTGCTCTAATTGATTCTAATAAGCAAAGAAATGTGTTATTTACTCCTCAGCTCATTAAACTGAATAAATTGAGCTCTGCTAATTATGTCATTAATCACTCTGGGTAATGAATTCATCTTAAAACACACAATGTTAAAGCCTCAAATGACTCCAACAAACTCTGGTTTTCATGATTAAATGGAAATGTATATTGTTATAAAAGCATTTATTATTATCATCATGTTGTTGACTGGTTCAGTTTGCATGAGTAAACATTTTAAAAAACTGTTTATCAATGTCAAACTGTTTCATATTTACATTTTAATGATGAACAAAGAGCTGAAACTCTAAATATGTTCATTTATGTTCCTCAAAAAAACTAAATGTGTTTTCTAATAAGTCTGGTTGGTCGGGATGGGACTCACTAACAATATGATATTATTATCAATATACTGAGTATTTCCATATCTAACAGTGTGATTTATTACCCATTTTTATTAGCAATTGATTCAATTTGTCAACATCAGTTTTATCTAATAAAGTTTATTTCATTTCATCTTCTATCTTCATCCACTAATTTACTTTCACTTTGTTAAAGTCATCTATAGGGGTGATTTGCATAATAAAACACATTTCATAGACGATAGATTGATAGATGATTATTGATTAATAGAGAGAATAACTGGCAGATTAATCGATCTATAACTACCACATATGAAGTTATGATTGAGGATTAAAAATTGAGTTCTGGCCCGGAGGCTGAGGAGCTCGTTGTTTATCTGCAGTGATTCTTGTGGTGAATGATTTATGATTCCGTGAATATAAAGCAGCTTTAAATTCACAGGACAGATCTGATCTCCTCCCTCCTTCTGTCGGTCTCCCCCTCTTTTCCTCTAAATCTCTTCTGCCCTCGTTCTCTTTAACACCCATCTATCTCTTCCTCCGTCCACTCCTCCTTCTCAATCTTAAATCTTTGCAGACTCAGAAATCTGCTCGTGTACTTTTTTCCTCCGTCTCTCTCTCGTAGTAGTACAAGGATCCTCCAATCATCATTTCCTCATTAATATTTCACAGTCCATTTGAGGGGGAGATAACTCTTAAAAACTTTTCTCATTTTCGGAAACGTCCGCAGGCGACAGGAAGTTCTGCTCCATCATCACATTATTATCAGGTCGTTAAAATGAGACTTGATGGATGTGGTTTCGTGAATGGATGAGACAAAGTGACAAACGTTTACAGCAGTAAATATGAAACAAAAAAGGAAGTTATGCTGCGACAGAGTTTGATTGTGTCGACTCTATATGATGCTTTTATTTTGTAGTACGTCTCTTTACTTATATATGTTATTTAGTTTAGCAGATGGAGAACAAAATGCTGAAAAAATGCTGGGAAAAGAAACTGGAAGAGAAGGTTTAAACAAGAACAGCTTCCTGTTTCAGTGTCAAGAGTTTCACATTAAAAGCAGCCTCGAATAAGCTGCACTTCGCAATAGAAAGAGAAGGTTAGTCTAGGGTTAGCACTGTGGGAATATCAGCTGAACTAAATACACTTTAAACCTCTTTAATCAATATTTACAGTTCAATAATCAAACTGATTCAACATCTACTTCAACACAAACTATTTCACATGTAAATAAAACATTTGGCGTCTGAATTTTACTGTTTTTTATCTGTTGAAATAGTTATTTTTGAAGGAAAGTAGATCAGCTGATGCATACATTTTGAGTAGTAGTGTATTTGTAAAACAAATACATTTTTTATGAAGCTCTATCCCTCCATCTTTGTAGCAGTTATTTCTATCTACCTGACCAACTTTTTCTGCTGTTAAGAATCCAAAAAGCAACAGCCGTCCTCCACCTAAACATCTCGACTTCATCACTAATTTGGTCCAAAACATTAAGTCGTTAGGAGTAAAACGTATTAATAAGTATTCATGAGGAGGACGGCTTCAGGCTGAACAGTTTTATCTAAAATGGAAATCCTCGTTCTGCAGATGATTGAGATCAGACATCTTTCTCTTTTAAATGAGCTGAAAAGTGCTCTTACTTTTATCGCTATGGAAACCTAAAAGTGTAGTTCCCCCAAAGTCAAAATGAAATCTGTGCTTTGAGTTGTGAGCTGGATGTATTTTATTATAATTTAATAGAAAAAAACTGATGATTAATCAATAATTAATGATCATGTTAAAGCTCCTGCTCACCTGCTCCGGTGTAGAAGGGGCTTCCCAGGCGAGGCGGCAGGGACACGGTTCTCCCAGCTCCTCCCATCATCCCTCCATCGCTCCTGTGCAGGACAAACGTCCCTCCTCCTCCACTTCCTGCGTTGTTGCCTAGGTAACCCCGGTTGTTGTTGTACCTCCTCCCCCCCCCGACCAGACTGCCCTCTTTGATCCCGGCCGGTTTGGCCAGCGTCACCTCTACGGTGGCCCCGTCGATCTGGGCTCCGTTCATGAGGCTGAGCGCGGTGACGGCGTCGTCGCGGCAACGGTAGTGGACGAAGGCGTAGTCGGTGAGCTTCTTGACGCGCTCCACGGAGCCCGGCTTGAAGCGGGAGAACTCCTGACGGAGAGTTTCCTCGTCGGTGCTCAGCATCAGGTTACGGACCTGGAGTAAGACGGGACCGTGTTACTGTTTTATAACAACAGGTACAAATACATAATCAGTGTATATACATATCAAATTGTTTCATTCGAGTCATTTTTAGAGGCCTGAGAGGTAAAAGTACACAAGATTTGCAGACAAAATATGAAGAAAAGTCTGAAAAATAATGTGAAGTGTGTCAGTATTCAATTTAGAAATCCTCGAATTTACAAAATACTTGAAATACACGACTCGTCTTATTTATATGTGCACTAATAATACAATTTATATATTTTTACTAATAAGGAGAAGACTAGAATATTAAATATAATGCAAAACGTCAGAGTGTTTGGCCCAAAATAAATTTATATCTGTTTCTGAAATAAAAGCTGCTTATTTATAATATATATCTAAAAATATAATATTCACACTTTCTGTCAATATCTAATGTTGCTTGAACACATTTAAAAACACATTATTTATACAAAGAAGCACACAAAATACAGTTTACATTTAAATTTAGTGAAATATGTTCATTTTCTAACAGAAAAGTTTCTCAAAACAGAAAAAAAAGTGCTTATAAAATCTCAAAAATCTTCATTAGCATCGGTTGCTAATGTTAATATTTGTAACATTTGTAACCAATAACCTCAAGATGATGACGCAAGTTTACACCCTCAGTACTGAGCATGTGCAGTGAGCTTGATTCTGATTGGAGGGATTGAGTGTGTTACGATTGTGCCCCCCCGTCTCCTCTAATTAACAGGAAGTATCCTGTAAGTGGAACGACAGTAAACCACCAGCAGGGTTAATAGAATCATCAGGAATACATGAAACACACACACACACACACACACACACACACACACACACACACACACACACACACACACACACACACACACACACACACACACACACACACACACACACACACACACACACACACACACACACAGGGTTTTGTTTACCTCCAGGCCTCCCCCCGTTAAAAATACTCCCTCCCTCCCTCCTCCGTAAAGTGCTTTTGGGTTTCTATTTGCTGCCCTCAGATCACGTCTCACTCTTTCAGAATAAAAGCCCTCCACAGTGATTGAACCCCTGGAGGGTGAGCAGCTCGGTGTAAGTCTCTCCCCCCCCGCTGTGTCGCTCTCTCTCAACTTTGATCTGAACAATCCTGATGAATATTTAGGCCTCTTTCTTGAAACAGCGAGCTTCAGCGCAGGAGGAAACTTTTTATTTTTAGTTTGGAGGGATGTTGAATTCAAGTTTTCACACTTTATGACATAAACAAACTATCCAACCAAACTCTCATTATTTCAGAGTATTTTTTAGGAACAAACACACGTTTAAGGTCTAAGTCAGACTCACGTAAAGGACTCTGACGCGCTGCATCACCTCCTCGTCAACGTCTTTCTCAGGCTCCGCCCAGTCCACCTGGATGGAGTGACCCCACAGCTGGAAGGTTCCTGTCATCAAATAAAAAATAATAAAGTCTTATTGAGCTCGTGATTATATGTTCAGCCCATAGTTGTGTAAATGTTCGTTTCAATTCATAAAAAATGATTACAATATCAAAAACTATGTAAAACAAAAAGGAAAAGAATCTTTAAAAATAAAATAAATATATAATAAAAAATGAAGTTCGACAGAAAATAAGTAAATATGTACTAATTAAAATAAAGAAAATAATTAAATGAGATTGACAGAGAAAAAGTAAATAAATAACTAAATTAAATAAGAATGACATAAATCAAATAAATATGTTTAAAATAAAATAAAGGAAATAAATAATTTAATTAAATTATATTGACAGAAATAAAATAAATATGTACTAATTAAAACAAAGAAAATGATTAAATTGAAGGAGATTGACAAAAATTAAAAATAAAAATTAATTTAAGGAGAAAATGTATTTTGAATTAAATGAGATTGACAGAAATTGAATAAATATTTTCAAACTAAAATAAAAGCAGACATATTAAATCCCACTGTAGGATCGCAGCTCTTCCTTATCTACCAAACCCTCTTTGAAGGATCCTGTTGAACACAGCGGGACCACAACACCATCACCACTGTGATTCTGACAACACACCTTCATATTTCACTCTGTCAACAGAAACTCTATTTCATTCACAGCTGGATCCCTGTTCACACTGGAATCATTTCATCATGTTTCGGAATTCAGAGAAATAAGTTCAGGTTGTCCTGCAGCGTCTTAAAGTGGATGTGATGGAAAACACTTTTAAAAACAACAACAACAACAAAAGTTTTACTTTAAAGATAAAAAACTGGGGGGATTTAAAATGATTTCCAAATACTTACAGGGAGAATATCACATGACCATTCACAAACACTTGATTTACTGATTTACTTTCATTTAAATCAAAGAATAACTGCGAATCCTCAAAATGAAGAAGCTGTAACTAGGAAGTATTTCTTCGTTTATATATATAAATTGACTTTAACAATGATTAAAATAACAGAAACATCTGTCAGCTCAACAGCTCCACAAACAAACTGCAGTTATAGTTTCAGCTGAATATTCCTAATAAACTGGACAATATGAAAAATCTCCCCCTCACACATTTTGCTGCAGTGATCTGTGTTCTGCTTTCCTCTGCTGGACAAAGACAGGAACTGACCCGGAGTCAGCTCAGAGTTCACACAGGCGGTGCAGTGCGTTACCTGGTATGAGCTTCCTGCGGGCCATGGCTGCCGCTTTGTGGGACTCGTACTCCACGAAGGCGAAGCCTCGGTTCCTGCTCTTGTCGGTGGAGCTCGGATACACGATCACATCCACCACGCCCTCCGTCACCTGGGAGACACAAAGAGCTTACGACCTGTGACATCAAAGCCACAAATGTTGACTTATGCTCGTTAAAACACAGTATTATGTATATTAATTATGGAGTTTAAACCTTCACAAATGATGAACCAATAGAAATGTATTTTTGTACATTTAGTTTCCAAGTTTTCAAAGATTATTTAAAAGGCTTTTTCTTTTGAGAGTGTTTCAAAACAGCTGATCTCTCTCCACTCTCAACTGTCATATGAAAGAGATGCTTCTTCTTCTTCTTCTTCTTCTTCTTCTTCTTCTCTTCTTCTTCTTCTTCTGTGGTGGTTGTTGTTTTGATGATATGAGCAGGCTCCTCACCTTGGTCATCTCCTCCATGATCTCGTCCTTCCTCTTCTCTTTGGGGATGGAGCCGATGAAGAGGCGGCAGTTGTCCAGACTCACGCACACGCCGATGAACTTCCCCGAACGGATCTCGAAGTTGTCCAACATCTGGATGGCTCTCTGCGCCGCCTCTCTGCAGCGCAAACACATAAAATCATCGCTTTTATCCACATTTTTAGAGACATAAAACTACAGAATGAGGATTTCATAGTTTTTTTATTTAACTGCGTAATAATTTGAAAATACAGCAGCTGTTTCCTGTCATTTAAACTTCTGTTTAAAGGTTAATAAAGAAACAGTTTATATATATCTGAAGCTTTTATGCCACCTGTTGGTGTACATGACGAAGGCGTAGCCGCGGTTCTCTCCGCTGAACTCCATCATCAGTCTGAACTCGTAGATCCGGCCGGCTCTCTCGAACAGCGGGACCAGCTCGTCTTCGTACAGGTCTCTGGGGATCTTACCCACGAAGACCTCGCAGCCCCGCGGGGGGGCCGGGCCCTCCCAACCTGCAGCACCAAAACAGAGCCGTCATAAACTGTGTCATAAATACGGCAGGAAAAAAACAACTTCAAAAGCATGCAACGTAAAAAAACATTCACACCAGAGGGACACCGTTACAGTCCAGAATCAAGACTCTGTTTTGCATTAAATCGGTTATACTGGCTACTAGTACTAGTACCACCACTGTTGTACTATATTTGTATTAGAGTATTTTGATAATCGAATAACCATTTCAGTAACTTATTTTAGAAATAACATTTCAAGGTTCCAGCTTCTTAAATGTAAATATTTGACTCTTCTTCTTTGTCTTAAATGGCAGTTAACACAATATGTTTTTCAGTTACTTCATTGTCGTTGTTTTTTGTGTTTTTAGTTACTTCATTTCTGTGTAAAAAAATAGTTTTTCTTCTTGGACCTCCTTGATTTCTTGTCTGTTTCTCTGTATTAGTGAACAGAAGTAACCGGAGCCAAATTCCATGTATGCGTTCTGATTCTGATTCTGGACAAAATAAAACTTATGACAACTATTTCCTGGATAGTAAGATAAGATACAAGATAATGGAAATAATCGTTATTGACACTATTTGGTGACTGTATTGTTTTTATCTGTTTCATTTTAAATTCTAGAAGTGTGTTTTCAGTTTGTTATTTCTTACTTTAATGACTCTTTATAGACATTTACTGCTGCAGAAAACTAAATCTAAGCAGAAATGACAAAACATGTTGATGTTGTCACTGCTATCAAAGTTTAACCTTCTATAAAAGACTCTGATCTGAAGATGTTACATGAATGGTTTCTTTTACTTTTCTACTCTAACATGTTTGCATAATTCAGTGTTCAAATCATATCGTCTCCACACACACACACACACACACACACACACACACACACACACACACACACACACACACACACACACACACACACACACACACACACACACTCACCTGGCGGAGGTCCTCCGTACTTCCTCTGTCCGTTCTCCTGCACCATGTTGTATCCCGTCTTCTCCATCAGATCGAGCAGAGCCATCTCTTTGGCGCAGGACGCTTTGAACTCGTCCTCGCCGACCAGCGGGCTGATTTTACCGGAGTCTCCATCCATGTCTCCGTCTGAGTCTCTGTCCCCGTCTGTCCAAACAAAAACAAAACAACACAGTTAACGGTCAAAAAAGCAGTTTGTGTGACCAAGTTTTGGAAATTAATCTGACTTTCTGACATTTGAAGATTTTCTTTAACTGTTAAAGGTGTTTTTTTGCTGCTGAGAAATATTTTAAACTTTTAATATATAATCAGAATATCAAACAATCCTTTAAGTCATTTTTAAATGTAATGTGACGACATGATGCTTTGTCTTTTCTCTTACTAGACAGTTTAAATAAAAATCTTTGGGTTTTTGGGGTAAAACAAGACGAACGTCAGCTTGGACTGAGAAACCTTAATGAGCATTTTTCCCTCTTTTCTGACATTTAAAAGACAAAATGATTAATTAGGAAAACAATCAGCAGATTTATGAATAATTAAAACGATCATTAAGTTGTAAAATTAACAAATTAATATTAAAAAGGCAACTATATTAACACTAAATGAAAAAACTGTGAGTTATATGAAGACATACATTTAACAGTGTGTAATCACTCAGTTAAATCCTTTTTATTCACAATGAGTGGTGAAATTAAGGTACTTTGGATGTTAACAGTAAAAATGGCAAAAAATAAATAAATAATCAAATAAACAATCAAATAAATAATCAAATCATATAAATAATCAAATTATATAAATAATCAAATAAATAATCAAATAAATAATCAAATCAAATAAATAAAAATCAAATAAATAATCAAATAAATAATCAAATCAAATAAATAATCAAATAAATAATCAAATCAAAAATCAAAACAATAAAATCAATAATTAAATCAATAATTAAATCAAATCAATAATAAAATCAATAAATCAATAATCTTGATGAAACGTGTTCAGCTGGGTGACGTCATTATTGGTGGACTCTGAACCGTTTGGACCGTTGAGTGACGTCATGACGTTAGCTCAAAGCTAACGCTAGCTCAACGGCCGCCGTTAGCTTAGCAACATGTATGCTAGCGGCTCGGTGACCGGCGGTTAGCTTGTTTAAGCTAGCTCCGCTAATTAACGTTTAATTAAACTCTTACCGGGTCTTTCTGCCGCCATTTCTTCTGAAAAAGTTAATGAACAACGTCACGTTTCTTACGTTCTTCAATTAAAACTTTATTGGGGGAATTAACGAACCTGGAAACAAACTATTTAACAAATCAACGGGCGGAGGTTTTGATTGACAGGAAGGCCGGGCCCTCTGAGCCAATCAGCGCGTTTATGCGAGGCCCGGGAGGCGGGACTACGTTAGATACGTACATTACGTACGTCACATCAAATCAAATAGAATAAACCCACAAATATAAATGTACAATTAAATGAAACGTTAAATAAAACATAATATAATGTTAAATAAAAATTAAATAATAAAATTTGATTTTTTTTAATTAATTTAAAAGTAAAATATCCCTTTTTGTTCTTATATTTTACTATATTTGAAGGTTTTTGAATATAGAAAATGGAGTTAATACATTTATTTCCAGTGGTCTAAATACATAGGGACCTTAAAATAAAAGAATAAAAATATATCAGACATATAGTATCATGCTATCTCAATTGTATGAAAATTAATTATTTGTACTAATGTAATATTAAATAAATTAAAGTTAAATTAAATTAAATATATTATAATTAGGTAAAAATAATTAAATGTGTGGATTAAGTAATAAATAAAAAAATTCTGAATTCAGATTAAATAAACTAAAATTTAATTAAATTAAATATATTTAAATTAGGTAAAAGTAAATGTTTATATTTGGTAAAATTAAACATATTATATGACGTTAAATTGAAGGGCTGTGAGGATTGACTAATTATTTAATAAATACATAAAATGTAATATGAACTAATATTAAACAATTTAAATATATTTGAATTAAGTATAAGTAAAAGGCTGTGAGGATAAAATAATGCATTAATAAAAAAATAAAAAGTTATATGAGCTAATATTAAATAAATTAAAGTTAAATTAAATATATTTAAATTAGGTAAAAGAAAAGAAAGTGTGGATTAACTAAGTAATAAATAAAGAAAATAAATTCTGAATTCAGATTAAATAAGGTAAAGTTTAATAAAATAAAATATATTTAAATTAGGTAAAAGTAAATATTTATATTTGGTAAAATTAACCATATTATATGACGTCAAATTGAAGGGCTGTGAGGATTAACTCATGAATTAATAAATACATAAAATTGAATATGAACTAATGTTAAATTATTTAAAGTGAAATAAAATAATTTTTGGGGTAAAAGAAAAGAAAGTATTTTAACTTAATTAACTAATAAATAAATAAATAAACAAAATAAATTCAGAATTCAGATTAAATAAGGTAAAGTTAAATAAAATCTAATATATTTGAATTAGGTAAAATTAAAGGGCTGTGAGGATTTATCAATAATTAAATGAAAAATGAATGAAATGAAAATATGAATTTAGATTAAATAAAAACTGGAACAACCCCCTCGTCTTGTTCTTCTTGCATCACCCTCCTTCATTTACTGTTGATTACCATTATTTTGTTGACTTTAGAACAACGCAGCAGCTGATTACTAATTATTTATTATTTAAATAACTAAATATGCACATTTAATATGAATGTTTGTTCAGATTGGCTTGAAGAGTGAAAGCTTCTCTTTGTGTCGAACACTGAAAAAACAAGTCAAAGTCTCAACAACAGATCAGATGATTTATACAGTTCAATGTTTTCTTTACAAAACTGAATGCAAACAGGCGTTAAAACGGAATAAAATCATGAACATACAATAAAATCTGGTTCCATCAGAATTCCAAAAGAACAAACGTCTTTTTGTCTCATTTCTGTGACTTTCATTTCTGAAGCGTTTTTTGTTTGTTTGTAGTTTCTGTTTATTCGCCGCCTCGTCTTCTTCTTCACTGGATCAAATCACAGCAGATAGACCTTCATCATCCTCGTCATCAAAAACCAGAACATACAAAGAAAAGACAGACGGAATGATCCTCAAAGAATGTTAAAACTGGATTTTTGTTTTCCATTTGAAATAATAATAATATTATTTACTGCATTCATTATAATCTGATGACATTCGACACAGGATTAATAAAAAAAATGGCATAAAAAAGAGTTTATTAAAATGTAATGATTTTTTGGCAATTAAAACTTAACTTTAATTAAGCACTTTTCTCAGATCTGCTTTAGATCTCGTCTCAAAATGAACGCTGACACCTCGAGAACCGCTTTAAGGAAAACGTGGAGACACTCGAGTTTGTGGTCGACTTCAATTATATGAGCAACGGTTAAAGAACTAAGTAACTAAACGCATGTTCAGTGTTTGTGTATGAACCATATGGTACAAACCACGCTGCCGTTTTTACTCCTACATGACGTTATGTTCAGTGTTGATGGAGCTGCTACGATGTTAGCTTAGCATAGCATCGATCAAACCAAACTCCATTCAGAAAACAAGCATTTTAAAAACTGTTTGCTTATCTTCTTGTTTAGAGAACTAACAAAACATGAAATCAGACTTTTTACAAATCTGCATCACTATGTAGTTATTTCTGCATCCTTTTTATACGTTTATTGCAATTTACATATATATATATATATATATATACATATAATAATAATATATAATGCTTGCAGTGGTAAAATACAAGAATGTATTGGGGGGGGGGGGGGTAGTCTCCACAAGAAATAGTGTGGCACGTAACGCCCGAAAATTAAAATAAATTATATTAAAAAATGTAATCAAACAAAATTAAATCAAACATTAAATTAAAACAAAAGAAAATATAAAATTATAATAAAATAAATTGAGAAAATTAGAGTCTGAATCACAGACAATGCAATGCATGCTGGGTAGATTTGTGTCCGACTTGATCCCGACTTGCTCTGACGTCATGAACACGTTGGCAACGATGACCTCAGAGAGCGAGGCGGCTGCAGGTTTTAGAGCCGACTGCATGGCGCAGTGCATGATGGGAAACACCTGCTGTCTCCTGATCAGAGAGCTGATTGGCTGTTAGTTTTGACAACAAGCACGTTTTGTAGAAAATTCTTATTTTCTGTGTAAATGTAAGATTTGACGCTAGATTGTTGGCTAATGGACTCACGTTGTGCAATGATTTGGCTGGTAATAATAATAATTATTATTATTATTATCATAATATATAAGGTTATTTATTTAGTATCTGTAAATAAAGATATTTATTGAGAAAGCCTAATTCCATCTTGATGTCAACATGTGTTCAGTCCACAGATTAACTCTTTAAAGGAGAGAACTACTGTCACTGATGGACATCATAGAACCCAAACCAGGTAGCCTATAAAACAGGTAGTCTATAAACTACAGGTAGCCTACAAACTGATGGACTACAAATCATAGGTAGCCTACAAACGTAGTCTATAAACTACAGGTAGTCTATAAGCTACAGGTAGCCTACAAACGTAGTCTGTAAACTACAGGTAGCCTACAAACGTAGTCTATGAACTACAGGTAGTCTATAAACTACAGGTAGTCTATAAACTACAGGTAGCCTATAAACGTAGTCTATAAACTACAGGTAGTCTACAAACGTAAACTACAGGTAGTCTATAAACTACAGGTAGTCTATAAACTACAGGTAGTCTGTAAACTACAGGTAGCCTACAAACGTAGTCTATAAACTACAGGTAGTCTACAAACGTAGTCTATAAACTACAGGTAGTCTACAAACGTAGTCTATAAGCTACAGGTAACCTACAAACTACAGGTAGTCTATAAACTACAGGTAGTCTGTAAACTACAGGTAGCCTACAGACGTAATGAACAGGACACCCTGTGCTGCTGCCGCTGCTCTCGTCCTCTTTCAAGGCACAGTTCAACTCAAACGAACCTATTTACATCATGCAGTTCTGTGCTTTGTCAAGCAAGTATACATGGGAAATGTAGTTCAAAACTGTAGTTTTAGTCTTTAGCATATAGGTTATTAAAATGTGTAGCCAATATGTATTACAGTACATGTTATGTTATATTAGCACAGCAAATACCACAAATTTAAAATAACAATTATTACACTCATGTTATGTTTGGTGTCCTTTCAGGTTTCTACCATCAAAATGTGAAGTTTTTCCTCACTGATTCAAGCCGTATGGTTTCTCCCCGACGTGAACACGTTCGTGGCTTTTCAGATTACCTTGCGTGGTGAAAGCTTTCCCACATTGATCGCAGCTGTACGGTTTCTCTCCAGTGTGAACTCGTCTGTGGATTTTCAGGAGCGCTGAAATGGTGAACGTTTTCTCACAGTACTCACAGCTGTAGGGTTTCTCTCCAGTGTGACTGCGGTGGTGGATTTTCAGGTTACTTGCAGTAGTGAAAGCTTTCCCACACTGATCACAGCCGTATGGTTTCTCTCCAGTGTGAACTCGTCTGTGGATTTTCAAGTGTCCCAGAGTGGTGCAAGTTTTCTCACACTGATCACAACTGTAGGGTTTCTCTCCAGTGTGAATGCGTTGGTGGATTTTAAGGTCGCTTGCTGTAGTGCAAGCCTTCCCGCAGTGATCACATCTGTGCGGTTTCTCTCCGGAGTGAATGCGTCTGTGGATCCTCAGGACACCTTGAGTTGCGAAAACTTTCTCGCATTGGTCACAGCTGTACGGTCTCTCTCCCGTGTGGCTGCGTTTGTGGATTTTTAACTGCGCCAACTGAGTGAACGCTTTCCCACACTGTTCACACTGATACGGTTTCTCTCCAGTATGCGTGCGCTGGTGGGCTTTAAGGCTACTTTGATCGAAAAAAGTTTTTCCACATTGATCGCAGCCATGTAGTTTCTCTCGAGTGTGAACGCGCTGGTGTCTCTTCAGGTCAAACGGAGTGGTGAAAGCTTTCCCACATTTGTCACAGCTGTACGGTTTCTCTCCAAAGTGGGCTCTCTCGTGAATCTTTAAATATCTCGATGTGGTGAAGGACTTGTCACAGTGCTGACAGCTGTGCTTCTTGGGTCCTGCTCCTCCTCTCGGTTTCTATAGCAACAGAGAGACAGACAGGGAGATTACCTTCAGTGTTTCTATTGAATATAAACTGTGATCATTAATTTTCCTCTTTCACATTTTTGTAATGGACTACAAACAAACTGTTTCTTCTCAAATTATGTCTTCGGAAATTTAAACGATTCTCAAAAAATAAAAAATAATTAAATTTGTGGATCATTTAATAGACCAAAAAATATGTCAGTCTTTTTTCTTTCTCTATGTAATAATAATTATATTAAACATTTTAATTATGACTTTTTTTGAGCCCGGACAGGAGAGAAACTTCTTCATAAATAATCTGCACACTCTCATGTATTATAACTCCGACATCATTATTATTGACTGTGAACCAGAATCCTTCACCTTGAACACTGAATCCTCCCCTAAACCTTCACTCTGATGAAGATCGGCTGATGTTCTCTCCGTCACAGAGAGAGAGTGGACTTCCTTTATAGAACAGAACGACTCCCCGGAAATCTCGTCATCGGCACTACGGGACACAAGAGGAACAGAAACCATGAAATAATATCTCTGTTTTAAAAACACTGTAACCTTTACTTTAAAAACACTCGTGTTTGGCACAACCCTGATGTCTAACTTCACCTTAATCCTCCGCTCAACAATAATCAGTTCATAGACCAATAAGTTGCAGCAGACTTTTATTTTTAATTTTAATTTAGTTTTGTAAGTGAAGCTTACAAAACTAAATTAAAAGAAAAAAAGAGATTTCAGAAATCTAAACAAATCTCCTTTTAATACGCTGCCATATTCATATTTACTATTTTCTTCATTGAATCCAAAAGAATAAAATAAATGGAAAAAGTGCAGTCTTTTTTAATTAAATTAAAGAATAAAAAAAAAAAAAAAAATTTTTTGTTCTTAAACGTTGCCATAATTATGTTTATTATTTTATTCAATGAACGCAAAAATCTACAAACAAAAGAATTGTAAAGTGCAGGTTTTTTAATGACTAAGCTCTCAGTCCGTTGACCTTTGGTCAAGTTAATAAAAACATAAAGCACGATGTCTTTTTGTCGACTCACCTCGCATGCGGACGGTTTTCATCGATTCTTTCATCACCGCTGTCGTCGTCTTCTTCTTTTATCTGAGGAGGAAGATCTTCCTCCGTGTTCTTTGCTGCCTGAAAGAAATCAAAAGTTGACTTTTTAAATGTGTAAATGTACAGGTGTTAAATTTGACCATTGGGAGCTAAAAAAGGTCCAGTTTAGGATCTATTTGGATCTTCTGTCTGCATCTCACAGTCTTCTTCAGTCTTCATCACGTGACGGAAGCTTCTTCCTTCAAACCGTGTTGATGGTGATGAAGGAACATGTCAACCAGATGAAGAGTTAAAGGGGCTCATTGGTGTGTTACCCTCCTCTCCACAGACGGTCTCTGATGATCCGGGTCCCTCGGATCCTCCTGATCCAGACTGGTGCTCTGAACCGGGTCCTCAGCTGACTCCTCCTCTTCTTCTTCACCCTCCTCTTCCTCAGCGTGGCCGAAGACGTCCCGACTCCCTGAGTCCTCAACGCCTGAATAAAAAGAACAAAGAAATAAAAAGAGTCAACATTTTGATTTTGCATCAATTAAACTTTGTTCATTTTTTTTTTTAAACTTTGTGTTTTTTCTTGGAGGAAGTATTTAGATCCTTTACTGAAGTAGAAGTACTAATACTTCACTCTAAAAAGTACTGCATTGAAAATATTACTTCAGTAAAAGTACGTTAGTAAAGTCAGGAAAATGTCCTTAAAGTATTAAAAGTAGAAAAATGTTTGTGTTTTATCTCGACATGTGAAATACCAACACACCCTGATCAAATACCAGCCTCATATATAATTGATTGATTGATTGATTGATTGATTGATATTTTTGTGTCATGCACATAATGTGTTAATAAAGTTTAATTGGTGGAACTCCCTCAAGAAATATCTGAAGGTTTTTGACCCAAAAATGTGCAATTTCACATCATTTTGGAACATTTTTATTGCTACAAATAAAGAGAATCAAAAACTTATTTTATTATAAACAAACATCACAGCCGTCGTCGGGATATTTGATTCTTCTGACCTGTAAAATCATATTCCATTAATAAAAAGAGCAGGTTAAGAAAACACATTCACAAGTTAAAAAATAGTATAATAAAAGTGAACTAATTGTTTTAGTAAGAGAAGCATGCTTATAATAATAATAATAATAATAATAATAATAATAATAATAATAATATTAACAATGTTCTTTTTAGAAAAGTTATAAAAATATATACATAATAAATTTTAAAAAATGTTATGACAAACAGTTCACTAATTGTTTAACTTAAAGGACCTCGCGATTAATAACAATAATAATAACACATTTAAATAAAGTTATAAAAATGTATACATAATAAATAAAAAAGGTTATGACAGTTCACTAATTGTTATACTAACAGGAGCTTGCTAATTATGATAATAATGATAATAATGATAATAATAATAATAATATAATAATAATTATAAAAATATAAATAATTATTATAATATAATTATTATTATAATAATAATTATAATATTAATAGCCTAGATAGTTAGACAGTTGAGTATATACGAGAAGTATTATTTAAATAAATGAAGTAAATAATGAAGTGATTGTTTTATGTTTTATGTGTCGATATATTTTTCCTTTATGAATTGTTGTGTCAGAAAACTAAAACCAGCTGACTAAATAACTTTATTAATTATTTTTAAAGAAGATTTAAAGACGTACTCAGCTCATACGAGTACTTCTCTTCCTCTTCAGGAGGTTCTTCCTCCTCCTCCTCCTCCTCCTCCTCCTCCTCCAGCCGGCTGACTGACAGGAAACTGATCATCTGGATCCAAAAGAGATGTTTTCTTTATTTATTTTATTCAGTGAAAAATTTCATTTAATAATACATTTCATTTTCTAAAACACTATTAAATGTTCATAATAAATGGAAACACGAAATAGATTTTTAAATATCCTCTCCGTCATCACTATAGTGTATAAAAATACACATTAAAATCACTAAATTATTCCAGTGTTGGAAGAAGTAGTACTCAGATACTTTACTTGAGTACTTGTACGACAATGTAATACTTTAAAAAAACGTTTAAAAAAAAGACATTTAAAATCCTGCTTATGTTAAAGATTGTATGCAGTGCAACTTATGAAAACTAAAAGTAAATAATTTCAAATTAAAGAAAGAAAATAAAACAAAAAAAATAAAAAATACTGAATAAAAAAATTACAATTAAAATGTAATAAAATACAATTTAAATTAATACAATTAAAACAAAAACAAAAAATGAAATAAGAATAAAAAAATGTAATAAAATAAATTAAAACAAAAACAAAATGAAAAACAAAAATAAGAATAAAAATGAATAAATTAAATATTTTTTTAATGAATAAATAATTAAGATTTAAATTATAAACAAATGCATTAAATTTAATAAAATAAATAAAATAAAATAAGAGTTAAAAAAATGAATTTAATTAAATAAATTAAATAAATTAAAAAGAAAAATAGGAATAGAATAAATAATAAATACATTTAATAAAATAAATAATAAATACATTTAATAAAATAAAATAAATAAAATAAATAAAATAAATAAAATAAATAAAATAAATAAAATAAATAAAATAAATAAAATAATACTCGTAAAAGTAGGTTAATAAAAATGACATTTCAAATCCTACTGAAGTAAAAGTCCACTAAACACAGTAAAAGTACTGACGTCATAAATATAACTACTACTGTGCGTGATGACGTCACGTGTGACGCAGAGTCCCCGGATGTCGTTAAAGCAGCCCTCTCACCTGTCGCCTCCTCTTTGATCCAGGTGAGCGGTGACGTCACGTGTGACGCGGAGTCCCCGGATGTGGCCTCCTCCTTGATGTCCGGCGGCAGCAGCAGCTCCAGCAGCCTCCTCTGCCGCTCCACCTCCCTCCTCAGGCCCGACGCCTCCTCCTCGTAGCCGGACACGGTGCTCTCCACCACGGCGAAGATCTCCTGCGCGGCCGTGGACAGCTTGTCGGCTACGAGTCCCCGCAGCATCTCCGCCTTAGACGCGGAGCGAGTGGAGGCCGCCATCTTGGTTCTGTGTTGTTGATCCTGCTTCTTCTTCGTTGGTTCATTGGAGGACTGCAAACTGCAAGACGCCACCTGCAGGACCGGAGGAGTAACAGCATGGAGGACACGAGAAGAGAACTAATAATAATATTTAAACATAATGCAGCACATCTAAAAAACATATGATTTTTTTAAATAATAAAATAAATATAAAGAATATTAAAAACAATAATAATAATATGTATTATTATTTTTAATAATCTTAAATAAAAAAAATTGAAACAAAAATGAATAATTTATTTTCCAAAATAATAATAATAATAATAATGAAAAATATATCTTTTTAAATTAAATTACATTACATTTTAAATAAATTTAAAAATGATGAAAGGACGCCACCTGCAGTACCGGGAGTAACGGCATGGAGGACGCGAGAAGAACATTTATAATAATATTTAAATATAATACAGCACATTTAAAATAAAATCTTAAAAAAACACATATTTTTTCATTCAAATCTTTTTCTTTTAATAATAAAATAAATATAAAGAATATTAAAAATACCCTGCGACCCTTAACTGGATAAGCAGGTTACGGAAAATGGATGGAATGGATGGATATTAAAAAATAATAATGATAATATTTATTATTATTATTTTTAATAATCTTAAATAAAAAAATTGAAACAAAAATGAATAATTTATTTTCCATAATAATAATAATAATAATGAAAAATATATCTTTTTAAATTAAATTACATTACATTTTAAATAAATTTAGAAATGATGAAAGGACGCCACCTGCAGTACCGGAGGAGTAACGGCATGGAGGACGCGAGAAGAAAATTAAATAAAAGAAATGAAAATAAAACCCAGCACATCTAAAATAAAATCTTTAAAAAAACACATTTTAAATAATACAAAATAAAAAAATTGAAACAAAAACTATATAATTTATTTTTTAAATAATAATAATTAAAAGATAATAATTAAAAATATTTTAAAAATAATAATAATAATTAAAAAACACATTTTTAATAATACTAAATAAAAAAATTGAAACAAATAAAAGATATAAAAGATATATATATATATTTTAATTATATTAAATTAAATAACATTACATTTTTAATAAATAAAAAAATATGAGAGATATATAAATTGGACCTTATATCTTGCCCTATTTATTTTTATGCACTGTTTTGTTTTTTAAAGTTCCAGATTTAAATTGATAAAGCAAAGAAAAAAACTTTAGTTAAAAAACAACAAATTTTAAATAGTACTAAATTAAAAATATATATATATATATTTTTTTTAAATAATACAAAAAAATTAAATTTCAATTTACAATAATAATGAAAAAATATTTATATAATATTTAAAAAAAAAAAAAAAAAATAAATATATTATAATATATACAAAATTAAAAAAACATTTTTTTTAATAAAATAATGAAAATAACATGAATATTATAAATAATTAAAATAAAATTAGATAAAAGTATGTTAACTTTTTATAAATTAAAGAAATATGAGAGAAATATAAATTCCCCTTCTTGATCTCATATCTTGCCCTTTCAGTCTGTGGACTAGGGATGTCCCGATCCAGCTTTTTGCACTTCCGATCCGATACCGATATAATTAAAGGCTTATTTTGGCTGGGCACTTTATTGTACCATATTTTGTGGTTGGGCATATTGTACCGTGGTTCAAGGTGTTCGATGCTGCGTCTAAACCCGACTTTACTCACGAGAGATAGTGGCTCGTCATCCAGTATTATCTCCTCGGCAATAACTCTTGTTATTCCCTGGGCTTTGGCACTGTTTTGTGGCAGTTTGTCACGCTTTGCAAACGTTTCTGCCAGTGTTGGTTGTGTAGGACCTTTCCTTTTCTTGTCTTCGGTTTTCTTTAGAAACGCTTCATGTTGTTTTTGGTGGTATTTCGCTAAATGCTTGATCAGGTTGGTCGTATTAAAATGTCTTACTGCTTTACCACCACGCTTGACTTTGTTGTGGCAAGTATTGCACTCCGCCTGTTCGTCTTTTTCGTTTTTTAGGGTAAAATAATCCCACACAGCTGACATTTTTATCGATAACTTTAAATCCTTAGTGGGACATGCACGATGCTGGACAGGTCACTAGGTGTGCTGAACAACGCGGACCGGATTTGGGGGGAAAAGCTGAAAAAAACTGGAATGGATTACCTACATTGGTGCGCTCGAAAACACGGACCGGAGTTTTGAAAACAAACTGGATCGGGAGTCCGGATCGGGATTTTCCCGTGCAGGCCGATCCGTTATTGATATGCATTTTTTTGCTAATATCGGCGGCCGATCCGATCCAAATATCGGATCGGGACATCCCTACTGTGGACCTTTGTCAGGACACACTTTCATAAATACATCAAGCACACCTGTGTATGTTTCTTTTTAATAAACAGAATAACAGAACATTTATGATTATAGCAGCAAAGCAAATACCACAAACTCAAAAATACAGTTTTTATTATTTATTATCATGTCATTGTTTACATATATTTCTACTGATCTTTATTATTCAGGCGGCCATCCAGATGAGGAAGGGCAGCAGGACGACCAGCAAGGTGGAGCAGAAGGTCACGACCCTGAGGTGGAGCAGCAGGCACAACCCCATCACCGCCGTCGCCTTGGCAACGCGCTGGTTCAACAGCAGCTTCCTAGTCGTCTTACAGAACTGACGAAGAAGAAGAAGAATTTCCACATGTTGAGTTACTAGGACACTTCTCTTGGAAAAGTCAGCTTTAAATGTAACTCTTAAACTTCTAAACTCCTCCATAAAATCTAAAATCAGAGTTTCTTCTTTCACCTTTATTTTCCGTCACATTTTTAATCACCTGTGTAATGAAAAGCTGTAATGAAAACAATCGTCAGCTGAGAGAAACAATAAAGCTTTCATTGAACTCGACTGTTTCTGCAGCAGAGAGGCTTAACCCGATTAAAACTGATCTGGGATCAGTTTTAATACGCAGCAGCAAATAAAACGCTCACAGCTAAAGGTCAGACTGCTGCTGGACAATATATACAGTACAGTATATACAGTAAATATACAATATATACAGTACAGTATATACAGTAAATATACAATATATACAGTACAGTATATACAGTAAATATACTGTATATACTGTACTTTATGTACAGTATATACAGTATATATATAGTATCTGCTGTATAGTTTATACAATAAAGTGTATATATATACAGTATAAACAGTACAGTATATACAGTGTAGTATATACATTAGAAACAGTACAGTATATATGGTGTGTACAGTACAAACAGTATATACAGTATAATATATACTGTATATACACCACAAACAGTAGAGTATATACAATATATACAGTACAGTATATACAGTATAAACAGTTCAGTATATATAGCATATACAGTACAAGCAATACAGTATGTACTACAATCAATATATACAGTACATTATATACATTATATATAGTAAAGTATACACAGTATATACAGTACGTACCCCTTTCCTCCCACTGATCTACACCACATCATATATTTTAGGTGTATATATTATAACTCTCTGATTCTCCTTCAGTGTGATCGTGTTCGATACCTGGAAGGTCTGGTAGCTGGTGACGGTGGCGTAGCGGCAGTACATGACGTAGTGTTCACAGTTGAACCACAGCAGACTGTAGGACACGTGACCCCGGAGCCGCTCCGCCCGCCGCGCCACCTCCTCCGCCTGCAGCGCCGGCCGGCTGCACACCTGGACGGAGGGGAGGACAGGTAACTGGGTTAAAGTACGAGAACTACTACAAGTACTACTGGCAGTACTCAGTGGTGGGGTGTTACTATAGATACTCAGAACCGTACTCAGAGTACAAAGTCATTGGGTCCACTTTCTGCCACTTTATACACAAATACTTCTTAGACCACTACATGTATCTGACACTTGTACACATGAAACATTGCAGTACTATCTGCTAATCTACCCAAAGTACACAAAGTATCTTAAACTTTGAAAAGATCTTACTTGTATTCATTAGTATAAGAAAAAACAGAATAATACTTTATAATAATACTTTATAAGAACATAAAACTGTATCAAGAGTACTTTTACTTTAAATACTTTAACTACATCACATACTACTACAATATTACTGCAGTATCTTATTACTGCAATACTTATACTTAAGTACAGGGATAGTTTGTGTTCAGGTATTTTACTTGTAGTGGAATACGTTTACTTTTACTTTAAGTTTTACTGAAGTATAAATATAGAAATATGACAATGTTTAAAAGTAGTACACTGGTTTTTATCTACTTTGTGGTTCAGAATGTTTTCTTTGTTGGTTTATCTGTGTTTTTTTTCCTTAGTTTACTTCCAGAAACTTGAAGTAAAACCCGACATGAGCAGCGATGTGGTTTCTCACCTGGTCCAGAGTGTTGACGAGGATCTCTGATCCGTACGCGAAGTCCTCCAGAGAGTCCGTCCTCACACTGCCACGCTGAGGAGCCCAGAGGAGAACACATTATTATTATCATACCTTATCGATCAGTTAGTTAGTTCGTAGGTTCGTAAGTTTGTTAGTTTGTTAGTAAGTAAGTTTGATTGGCTCATAAATTCATAAGTTGGTCATTTTGTTAGTTTATAAGTTTGCAAGTTCGTAAGTTTATTAGTTCGTAATTTCATAACTTCTTTACTTAGCTAGTTAGTAAGTTCGTAATTTCGTTAGTTCGTAAATTGTTAATTTGTATTTTCCCCCATTAAACATCTGAAACCATGAAAAAAAAAGTTTGAACCAAAAGAAACTTTTTGACGACATTCAGTTTTCCTCCTTTTTTAAAATGATGTTTTGACTTTAATGAAGCTTCTTTAAAGGATCTGAGTTCTTCCTGCACACTGTTGATGGACTCACAGAAAAGCTTCACATCCATAGAAAGTTGTTGTCTTGAACAATTTGTTTAAATAAAGTTGTGAAACAGGAAATGGAGCTGGACCCACAGAAAGCAAGGATGCAGCGTTTAAAGGTGTTGTTCTGCTCTTCAGTGCGGCTAACATAAAGGTTTCTTTACTGTGACGCTCAGAGAGATAAAGAGGATTCTGTGGCTTAATGGGAGCTCTGCTACCTTGGCCAGTACTCCCAGTAGCAGCCTGCTGTTGGTGACCATCTCATTGATTCTGCTCTGGTCACTGGAGACGACAGGCATGATGTCAGGGATGAAGTGAGCGACTCTGGAGAGAGCAAAGGAAAGGAGAGGACATAGGAGATAGGAAGGGAAAGGAGAGGACATAGGAGATAGTGAAGGAAGGAGAGGACATAGGAGGTAGTGAAGGGAAAGGAGAGGACATAGGAGATAGTGAAGGAAGGAGAGGACATAGGAGATAGGAAGGGAAAGGAGAGGACATAGGAGGTAGTGAAGGGAAAGAGAGGAAAAGAAAAAGGAGGGTCAAGAGGAAAACAGAAAGGAAAGGAAGACAGAAGTATTGAATGAAAGGAAAGACGTGACATAGGAGAAAGGAAAGGAAAGGAAATAAATAGAAGTGAAACAGGAGACATAGGAAAGAGGATGGAAATGAAAGGAAAGGCAAGGAAAGAGGAGACATAGGAGAGAGATAATGAAAAGAAAGGAAATGACGGAAAGGAGAGAAGTGATGTCATTAGGATGGAGGAAAGGAAAGGACAGAACAGAGGAAAGGAAACAGGCGACATAGAATTAAATGAAGTTTTCATATTTTAAACTTCATCTCTAAACTTGTTTTTCTCGCTCACCTTCCCCCCCCGAGGTAAATCCCAAAGTGGGTGAACAGAGTCCTCGGGACCTCCAGCAGGTCTCCTCTCCTCAGACTCCTCTCACACCTCCTGTCCTTCCTCCCCCCCGTCCGTCCGTCTGCCTCCCCCTCCTCCCTCCTCTTCCTCGTCTCCTCTCTTGTGTCGGGTGTCGGCGTGGAGATGAAGAGCAGAGCGAGCAGCTGCAGAGGGAACATGGCGAGAGGAAGAGGAAGAGGAAGGAGAGGGAAGTCGTCTCCTTATAGGTGGTTCTGATCTGGGGGGGGGATTAGTGAGGGCGACTCAGACTGGTCCTGGATCAGCATTGTTGAGATTTTGCCAACAAATGTGGACAAAAAGTATTTGCGTCAAAATATACTTAAAGTACAAAAAAGTAAAAGTTCTCATGTTTGAAAACGATCCTCTTCAGTATAAAATACAAGAAATTAAATATAGATATTAGTTCATCATAATTATTGTTATTATTTCTTATAAAAACTATATTCTGCTGGGATGCTTGTGAATTTATTGCATCAATAATATATCAATAATAAAACATGGATTTCTTTTGTGATAATATTTTCTATCACTAATAATCGGAATCTGCAAAGTAACTAAATAATAATAAATAACTAAACTATTTAAATAAATGTAGTGGAGTAATAAGTACAATATTTCCCTTTGATATGTAGTAGAGCAGAAGTATAAAGTAGCAGAAAATGGAAAAAGTACCTTAAATTGTACTCAAATACTGTACGTGAGTAAATGTACGTTCCAGCTTTGGGTTGAGGTTCCTTCATTCACACTGTTTATTAAAAAAGATGTCATCTCGTTTAAAACAGTGGTTTGGTTTCTCCTGACTGAATGTTACATTAATAATTAGTCTTTTTAAATCGATCATCCAGTACTTTCTATTTTAAGGTTTCTATTATATTTAATGTACTTGAAGATGTGTAGCTTATACTTAATCTTAATATATTTAATTATTGATTATTGATGGTGTAACTGTCTCTGCTGTTTGTGATTTAACTCGACTTTTGATTAAATAGTTTAAATGGAGTATAAAGATGGTTAATGACAAAAGTCTATGACATGTAACTAAGTACATTTACTCAAGTATTGTATTGTCATTTTGAGGTACTTGTACTTATTCTCCGACATTTACAGGGAAATATTGTACTTTTTACTGCACTACTTCTCTCCGACAGCTTTAGACACTTTCATTAACATGTACAGTTGATGAAATATTGCTTTTTGATTATATATAATAGCATAAGGAAGTTGCATTGTGGGTAATGTAGGCGTCAGGTTTTGACAACAAAGAAATGAGATCTGGTTAAAAAAAAGAGAAACACACAAACAATCCAAAGCTACACAAAGAAACACATTTAATTAAATACTCTTTAACTCTTCTCAGTGTATTTTTATTCTGTTAATCAAAAAAAAACTGCAAATTTGCTTAAAGTAGAAACAGGAAGCAGATTTCTTTCAGCTCGTTGGACTCGTTTTCTCACAGAAATAATTCCAGTGACTCATAAACCCTCAAAACAATGGAGCTGCTCAAACATCCGGATTATTGTAATTAAGCAACTTTATGGGACCATTGATTTATTTCACAAACTGTTTCCCAACAGCAGCGACGCAGAGAACGAAACACAATACAGATTACAGAATGAATACCTGCATCATGAGGAATGCAGTATTTCAGATACTTCTACTGGTTGATGAGTACACACTCGTCAATACTGCAATATTTAAGTTTTTCTTCTTCTGTGTTTTTTCATTGTGATGTTTGAGCTTCATGGTGGAAAGTTTCTCACCTTAAATCTCACTTAACGGAAATGAGCTGAGAGGAGGAAGCTTGGGTGAGGGAGGGTGGAGCTAGGAGGTGGGACTGGGATGAGGGAAGGTGGAGCTGGGAGGAGGATGGAGTGAGGGAAAGGGGAGCTAGGAGGTAAGACTTGGGAGGAGGGAGGTTGTAAAGATGGAGATGGGAGCTGAGAGGAGGGAAGGTGGAGCTGGGAGTCAGGAGGAGGCATCTAAGAGGAGGGAACTGGGAGGAGGGAGGAGGGAGGTTGGAGCTAGGAGGTAGGATCTGAGAGGAGGGAGGTTGGGAGGATGGAACTTGAAAGGGTTTGGAAGGAGGAAAGTGGGAGGAGGGAAGGTGGGCCTGAGATGAAGGAGGTGAGGTGGAGCTGGGAGGAGTCCTTCTACTGGAGATGTGTTGATGTTGTTGTAGTTCTTCCAGTCTGCCAGCAGAGGGAGGTAAAGGTCAAAGATCACTGGACGACTGTTCTGAATGTTTCTATGAGAAAGACCGTAAAATTCTTAAAAACCTTAAAAATATATATATTTATATATTTATTAACTCAATAATTAAATCTGTTACTTATAATTTACTTGTTTTTTTCCTTTTTTTAGCCTGATTTTAATATCCGACGTTAAATTTGAATTAAAATAGATTTTCACTTTTTTAACAAAAACAAGCTCATCATTTTGTCAAAATGAAGGTAAAGTTTTGAAGAATTAATAGTTTGATTAACAGAGAAAAAATAGAAATTCAAAACAAGCTCCACATCTTAGTAACAGTATTCACGACGATGCTCTTATGATGATGAATTTAAATATATATGTAAAATAATTTCAGTTGACCAAAAAAAGAAACACCAGAAATCTCAAGAATTCAATTCACACATTTTATTTACATAAAAAAAACACATATAAAGTGTTACAGCGTCTTAAAAAATAAATTCTGTTCAAAGGTTTTGACTGTTAGAGAACAATCAGTCTGTGAAGGATATCTACAGATATTTACAAGAAGAGCTTCAGCAGAGGGGCTGACATAAAAAAAACTACAGTCAAGATGGCCGCATCAGAGTTAGAGTTTCAGTGTGAACGTGTAAGAAGTGTTTTGTGATCATTACTGACTTTGGAAGTAGTAAGAAAAACACGTTTTTCCAGGTTTTTCAAGATCATGAGACGCAGTTAGAAGCTCTGGAGGAAGCTGGCAATGAATGACATTTCCTCAATGGCTCCTTCAAAATAAAACCTGTAGCTTCAGTAAAACACAATAAATTCTTAAATGATCTTTGATCTCTTAACGCCACAGTTTATGGAGCATTTAACGGATTTTTAAAGTTGACTTTGTTGCTAAGCGCTCAAAACAACACCTGTCAATCAAACAGTTTGTTTTTGTCCTTTTTGTGCCATTTAAATGTCTTTCTTTTAATAGATTGCTAATGTTGCTAATGCTAACTTCCCTGTTCTTCTTCTGTTCACTCAAATCAAACAGAAAATATATACAAAAAAGCATAACTACCGGTGCAGCTCCTGCTAGAGTCCTCAGTGCGTTAATAGACAGTCAACTTGTTTGCAGATGACTACTTCCTGTCTGTCTGTCTTCCAACATGGCGGCTCGGCCTGTGTTCGAACCAGCGGTGAGGCTCAAACACAGAGGGTGGATGAACGTCGTCCAGGAGCTTCTAGCTGGCCATCCA
>NC_072455.1:906419-998919 GCF_027596085.1 Anoplopoma fimbria | reverse complement strand
AGGACATTTGAATGCAAAACGTCCCTGAAGGTTCCACCAGCAGCTCTACAACAAATAAAGACTCGAGACAACCCTCTGCCTGCTGCTCCGGTGTGAACAGCTGACCCAAAGCGAGCTTCACATCGACGCATCCATCTCCAATCACACAAGTAAAACCGTGTTGGCACCGTGTTGGCACGCGTAAAACCGTGTTGTAAAACCGTGTTGGCGCGTAAAACCGTGTTGGCACGCGTAAAACCGTGTTGGCACAAGTAAAACCGTGTTGGCACCGTGTTGGCACGCGTAAAACCGTGTTGGCACGCGTAAAACCGTGTTGGCACAACTAAAACCGTGTTGGCACCGTGTTGGCACGCGTAAAACCGTGTTGGCACGGTGTTGGCACGCGTAAAACCGTGTTGGCACCGTGTTGGCACGTGTTAAAACCGTGTTGGCACGCGTAAAACCGTGTTGGCACGCGTAAAACCGTGTTGGCACCGTGTTGGCACGCGTAAAACCGTGTTGGCACACGCGTAAAACCGTGTTGACACACGCGTAAAACCGTGTTGGCATGCGTTAAACCGCGTAAAACCGTGTTGGCACGCGTAGCACCGTGTTGGCACGGTGTTGGCACGCGTAAAACCGTGTTGGCACCGTGTTGGCACGCGCGTAAAGACGCACCGGGTGCCGGACTCTCACCTGGTCGGTCTGCAGGCTCTGCGCGGCCCCGTAGCGGCAGTAGGTGACGAAGTGCTCGCAGTTGTTCCACATCAGGCTGTAGGACACGGAGCCGACCAGCCGCTCCGCCCGCCGCGCCACCTCCTCCCCGGGCAGCGGGCTCCGCGGCACCGCCCGGTCCATCACGTTCAGCAGGATCCCGGCTCCGTACGCGAAGTCCTCCACAGAGTCCACCCGGATGGCGGCGCGCTTGGAGAGCACCCCGAGCAGCAGCCGCGCGTTGGTCACCATCTCCTGGATGCGTCGGCCGTCGGCGGTCAGCGCCGGGAGGATGTCCGGGATGAGGTGAGCCACCCGGCCGTCGCCCATGTAGATGCCGGAGTGGGTGAAGAGAGTCCGCGGGACCTCCAGCAGGTCTCCCCGGTGGAAGGTGCGCGGAGCTCCGGCGGGCTGCGGAGCCTCGTCCCGGTCACAGCGCCGGGGGAGAGGAGGCAGCAGGCTGGACAGCTTGATGTGGGCGAGGAGGAAGAGCTTCTCCAGGAGGAAGGTGAGCGTGTCCAGCATGACTGCAACAAGAAGAAGAAGAAGAAGAAGAGGAGGAAGAAGAAGAAGAAGAATGTGGTGTCTGTCCTCTCTCGGTCCTCCCGCTCTCCTCTCTGGAGATCTCTGCTCCTTCAGGGAGATTTGGAGACGGAGGCAGGAGGAGGACCGCGTGACGTCATGACTGGATGATGAGGATGAGGAGGAGAGAAGAGGAGGAAGGACATGGAGAGCTGGAGAGTTTCATCTTCTGACTTAATTCTGTGTCTCAAAAGTCTTTCTGGATGTTTTGATGTGGAGAGTTTGTTGGATGGATGCTTTGACATTATCGTGTTATCTTTCATTACTAATACTTGTAATATCACATTTTTAAATAAAACCGTCTTATTAGGCAGCATTTTGTCTAATAAGACGGGTAAATGTATTCGTTCTTCAAGTTGGATTTGATGCTAAAGATGTGAATGTTTACAGTGGGTTTGTGTAGGAGAAGATGGCTGATATCACTTTTTTTATCTAATAAAATAGAATCAACTGTTAAAGATTAAACGTGGACTTGTGATCTCAGCTCTTTTTCTGTATTATGTTGTGACATTTGTATAGACTGCAGGAAAAATCCCCGTAAACAGCGGTGATGTAATAATAATGTAATTTATTGAGAAATATTACAGTAACGTCTTGTGAAATCCTGGGGAAAGAAATGTCCAGTTTATTTCCTCCACCACATGCAAACTGAATCGGTTCTGTTATGTGAATAAAGTACATTTGATCATAAGTAACTTCAATTTGTTTTAGATTTTAAAACAAACAAGTAGCATGTACTGAATATAAAGACGAATAAAGAAGAAAACGATTCAACAAAAACAACCGAAGAAATAAAACAAAAAAGTGTTTTTCATCAAAATTTTAGTCCAGAATTTCTCTTTTGCGTCTCTTTTAAAAAGTCAGGCTGCTACAGTGGATTGAATCACCTTGATTGAGTGTTTAAATACATATTGTATAGAAGTATTCAGATCATTGAATGCAGTAAAAGTACGTATAACAAGTAAGAGTCCTGCATTCAAAACTTTACTTTTAGTGTAAAAGTATATAAATGTAGTTAAAGTAAAAGTACTGATTGATTGGTAAAATGTTTTTAATTATATCTGATGTATCTGTTGCATTCATGTGTATGTTGCATGTTTTAACTGGTTTAATCTACATCAATGCATCATGTTCTATGAGATCATCATGTGTTTGTAGCGTCTCTGTCCTGTGAGAACCTCGTATCTCCAAGAAGAACAAACATTCTGTTTTCAGTTTTGTGACGATGATGCATTTTTGAGCTGATCTAAGAGGCTTTTTAAAGAAGTAGGATAAAGGAAACACTTCATCCTTCAGTTCATCACAAACATTCAACATCAACACATCTGGAGATACGAGGTTTTACCGGGACGGGAAGGAGGAGGAACGGAGCCGAAAACACGTCCTCACTGTGCAGGATTTAAACCGGTCCTCACAAAGCTAGAAAAACAAGAACACCACTACACACACACACCTAACCACAGCCAACCAAATGCACTCAGAATTTCCACCACAGCAAATGTCTCTCTCTCACACACACACACACACACACACACACACACACACACACACACACACACACACACACACACACACACACACACACATAGACGTGAGAGTGGAGCATCATGGGAACTCTGTAGCGAGTGGTTGACACTCAAACGGAGCAATGCGCTGAGGTCACAGCGGTTTATCTTCCCCAAAACCACCAAATGGCTTCAGACACACACACACACACACACACACACACACACACACACACACACACACACACACACACACACACACACACACACACACACACACACACACACACAGAGAGCAGTGTGTGAACTGCAGACTCAGCTCCTGTTGGTGACGAGCTGTCATGGACCTGAAGCATGATTTATCTTCGTTCCAAACGTGGATTAATCCGCCGCTAAAAATAGTCCCCAACAAAATACTTTTTAAAAAACAAAACTATATATTTGTAATTTTTTTAAAAGATAGAAGTCTTTTTCTTGTTTTGTTTATGTAAAAATTTTGTTTTAGATTTTAGCTTCAGGACTTATTCTGCCTAGCAACCTACACGACATAAAAAAACAAATCAGACGTACATTTTACATTAAATTCAGAATTAAAATTCAATCTTTAAACATAAATTCTATAAAAACAATAAAAGGGACACATATGCACGTCTATTTTTATGTTCTATCTCGTTTTCAACGGGGTCTTCAACGACAATTTATATAATGAAAAACAAAAAATAACAAGATAATTGAATAATACCAAAATATGACAAAGAAAATTAAATAAATAAATAAATATGAAATAATAAGAAATACTCACATAATCACCAGTAATGTGGATATAATGAGCAAATGGGTAAAAACAAATAATAGAACAGTCTAGTAAGTTTAGAAAATGACCTTATTTTACTGTAATTCAGCATTTAAAACCAGGAAAGACAACATTTATGCCATTTTACAATATTATGAAATCCAAAATATAAGATAATATCTAGTCGAATATCACGATATTGATAAAATATTGTGATATTGTGATCAGAAAATAAAACAAAAAGGTAAAATATACATTAAAGTTGTTGGGAAAACTAACATAAACTAACTAAACTAAAGTCAACTCTGAGAACTCCAAACAGAAAACCAAATGACTAAAAACTCTCGTCCAAGCGTCTGAATGCTGCTGGAGGGACGCCACACCCCGAGCATTATGGGTAATTCAATGATTTTCTGTCAGTCATTCATTCATTAATTCTCCTGCTGCTCTTTTTTTCTTCTTTTTTTGTTCCTTTAGAGAGAAGAAGAGGATTTTGGAGGATTAAGGGGTTTGGATTATGGAAACACACACACACACACACACACACACACACACACACACACACACACACACACACACACACACACACACACACACACACACACACACACACTGTGTGCCGTCAGCCCCCGCTGAGACAGCCTGACTGGTGTTGAATGACTGAAGGAAGATGAGATGTGTGTTGATGTGACCCCGACTGAGGAAGCTGAGTGACAGCGTGAGAGGACGAGGAGTGAGTGTGTGTGTGTGTGTGTGTGTGTGTGTGTGTGTGTGTGTGTGTGTGTGTGTGTGTGTGTGTGTGTGTGTGTGTGTTAATGCTCTCCAGCAGTTTGGGGAGGAGACATCTAGAGGATTAAACCCACAGTTTATTACAAACAAAAGCTAAATTAGCATCGTGCTCACAGGTGAAGATGCTGCAGCAACCCAAACAAATACATAAGAAATGATGTAAATAAAGAACTTCCTGTTTTTTTGTTTTATCGCTGTGAAAAGAAAAGGATAATTCATATCAGAAGTAACTTTAACTATAATAAATACAAACCCTGTTGTTATTGTGACATCAGCATTTAATGTGGGGAATATTTATATAGGAAAATAAATTCCACAAAAAGTACATATTTATTTTATTACCTAGTTGTTTTTCCGAATAACGTCTGGTTGGGTTCAGTTAAAGTTTGGAAAGATTGTGGTTTCAATTAAATATTAATAAACATAGTTTGTATCTGTATTTGACAAGAACACAATCTAATTGTGATCTTCCAACTTTGTGTCAACAGTCTTTCATACTTAAACTATTTCCCATTTCAACATGACCCAAAGCAGAACCATAATAGAATGGTTAGCCCACTTTGGCGAGTTAAATACTTAGCTTGTCCATCTCCAGACCTAGCTAGTTGAAAAGCTATTTGTCCATCTGAAAGCATGGTGGAATAGCACACTAGCTAGTCTCTAGATGAGTTACAATTTAACAACGCAATGCTTCATCCACTTTCATTGCTATCTCCAGATGAGTGACGATTTTCTGTAACCAGTGTTGCATAAAAGCATGGTGGAATTAGCAAGCTAGCTAAGTAGATGGCTTGCTGGTTCTGGCATTGATGCTGGACTTGGCTGATAATTTATTAACAATTCTTATTCTCTTTGTTTGCCTAATTTCCTCATGTTTCTCATTCTTAGAGATCTGTTTCTTATTACTTACACTTGTTTATTATATAATGTCTCTTTATTGTCTTTGTTTAAATGTGTTGCAGTTTAATCTTTTTATTGTAAAGCACTTAGAGCTACATCTCTCGCATGAAAAGTGCTCAATAAATAAAGTTTCTTTGATCTGTCTGGATAAACAAAGTGGAAAAAAAGCCATAAAGTCACAAGTAATCTAAATATGAGATAATTAATCGTTTGTCTTAACGAGGGATTCTTACAGCTTGTCCTTCGTCCTCGTTTGTGAAACACCAAAAGAGGAATAAAAAGAAAAGAATAATGAGTGATGAGATGTAATTTATCTCCTTTTATGGTCCATGACGGAGAGAGAAAGGGTTTTAATGTGTTGCACAAAGACGACAAACGACCAGCACTGATTAATGAACACACACACACACACACACACACACACACACACACACACACACACACACACACACTTGTTCCCATGCTGTCTGCATGTGATGAATGTTAATCACAATCTTTCATCCACGTTTTTTTTTGTCAGACTGACGCCGAACTGTTTTGTGTTTGTGGGAAAACAAAGTTTGTGTTTCATTAAAGGATCACTTCACTAAATCATCTGCGCTCCAGAAGTATCTACAGGACTTATTTGGGTTTTTTATTCACTCCAGGTTTTGAGATTTTCTGTCTCCACACAAATACAATGGAAAAAAATGGAATATAGTTTAAGTTTAGGTTTTTGTTATCTTCTTATTGTTGACAAAGAAAGCAGGTTTGTCAACAGCTTTCAGAAAAAACTACTATACTTTCTACTTTAGAAATACTCCCCATCCATTGATTCAGATTCAAATCCAACAAACATAAAATTAGAGGAAAATTTAAACTAAAACCATCTTCGTAAGAAGTTAGAAAACTTTTTTTTTTGTGATGGTTTTATGGAAAGTTTACGCACAATTCTTTTTATAAAATACCAAAAATACAGACTGAAGTCACAACAAACTGTCGGAGAAGCTGCCCAGTGTGATTAACCAACTAACAAACATTTAGAAACTCAACCAATTAAAAAGAGCAGTCAAACAGGTAAAACACAATATTCCTTAACTAACTGTATAAATACAGCAACATTCAGCTGGTGTACAGGGGAGTATGTAGTAGTATTAGTAGTAGTAGTTGTTTTTTATGCATTTCATCATTTGAAAATATATTAAATGTCTATGCATCAGTTTTCCTTATGTAGATATATATTCAGCTCACATTAACACTTCAGCAAAAAGTCCCCACAATGTGACTTTGTAATCAAAACATATGTCCCCACAAGACGGATAAAACACACACACACACACACACACCGACATTCTGTATTATTGTAGTCAACACCTTTTTGCTACTCAGCTTCCTGTGTGAATTGTACTGGTTGACAACACAAACACACACACACACACACACACACACACACACACACACACACACACACACACACACACACACACACACACACACACACACACACACACACACACACACACACAATAACCTTAACTTGAAACACAAATGATGCTCATAAAAATATGTTTAATCAATCTCTTCGGTTTAGTATCTACAAAATCATACAAAGTCAACTCACTCTTAAATGCATTTCGTGTTGTTGTTTTTTAAATCCAAGCATAAAAATCAAACTTCTATAATTAAAAAGAAAACAAAAATCTACAGAAGTGATCATTTACATTCATCACAAATCATCTAAGATCTTCAGTTACAATCATCTGTGATTTCAAAACACTGAGGGGTCTTTCAAGCTTGAGAAATGTCTCCAAAAAAGGACAAAAAGAAAGAAGTGAGAAGATGTTAAAGCTGAAGTGGTAAATAAAATCAACACAGTGATACAAAAAGCACTCGTGGTTTCATGTTAAGGCTTCGAGTGGAGAGAAATATGAGAGTTTAAACGTCCTGTAAACTTTTTTTTGTCCATAAAAAAGTTCTTATAAAATAATAAATGGTTGTTTTCTGACTTTTTTTTAAAACAAACCCACAATGTTTGCTCAGTATTTGGCAGCTGGTGAGCTAAAGGAAGTGGTGTTGATGCTGGAAAACTGCTGTAAGTTGAAAAGTTTAATTTTTATGAATGAAAATAGCTTTTCTGTTTTCTCACATGCTTCATCACTGATAGACTTTTACAACTTATTTTGTAAGTGTGAGAACTGGTTTTCTTAGATTGGAAATTGTTGTTGTCTCTATTGGTTGATTTAAAGGTATAGTTCTGATGTTTTGGAGAGGAGTTGACTGTCAGACTGTTCTTTCTGATAGGGACTGAAGTTGTCATCTATGCTTCATTCAAGGATACCAGACTCCCTTGACAAAGGCAGTAATTTTACTGAAATATCTAAAGAACTACTGGATGGAACACCATGACATTTGGGACGGACATTCATGGTCAAAGTCACCGTTTATGTTTCTGGTGTTTGCTTTTAAATCTGCTATAATGAAGAAAAACTCTCTGGTGTTCCACAGGGCTCAATGCTTGGACCATTGCTTTTTCACCAAAGGAGAACATTTTGGTTCGGAGTGAAATATTTAAACAGATCCTGCATAGATTACCATGAAATTTGGCCCAAACATTTATGGTTTTGAGTTTCCTGAATACCAAAGGAATACAAGCCCTTTTCCTTGGTTGATCACAGAGTTTAACCAGATTTATCCAAAGACCCTGAACTGCTTCAACTTAAAATATGTGGACCCTTTATGTTTCTGTTGTTTGTTTTTCAATCTGCTAAATTGAAGAAACGCTCTCTGGTGTTCCACAGGGCTCAATCCTAGGACCATTGCTTTTTCACCAAAGGAGAACATTTTGGATCATTTTCCTGTTATTTAACTGAGAATTCATCAGTTAATGTTTAGTTGAAATGTCAATACACACTGCAGAATAATGTGTTACTTATCTATCAGTAAAGAACCTCTATTATTATCAAAAGTGTACAAACAGTTATGTGAATCATATAATCTGGACTCAAACCTCTCGGTAGCAAACCATAAGTCTACTACTTCCACAATGAGTGAGTGTTTTCTCCAACTAATTAACGCAGTCTCAGATATTTCTTGGGAATCACGTCGTCAGAGATTTGGGAAATGAGAGGGCAATATGGTGGACAGATGTGAATCAGAACGCTTTGCTTTCAAACTTCATCATCATCATTAAGATGTGAGTGAGTTTCCACATGACAGAGGGTTTTATGAAAACAGGAAATGAGCTGGAATTTACAGCCTTGATTTTAACACTACGCTTAATAAAAATCTGACCACGTCTGTGTCGTCTTTGAACTCCCACAGAGAAGGCTATAGATTATTATTTTTTCCTTTTATTTGTTTGATTTATACTCACGCAACTTCTGTTTTCAATTCGTGTCTGGAAGGATTTGTGTTGTTGTCATTTTTGGGGGTTTTTATTGCATGTAAATGTCTTTGTACGTCTGTTTAGAGGACCATGGTTCTGTTGTTGTTCAAAGGCAGACCGTGTGATGTGGTTCTGTTCTGTGTTTGGGTGCAATCAATGAGGAAATACTTTCTTGTATTTCACAGAGGCTCACAGATCCAACAGCAAAATATAAGATACTGAAGTCACAATTTTCCAAAGTCCCAAAGAGGTCAAATTGAAAAATGGTCGCCAGGAAAGAGTTGGAAAATCTAAAAAGAGTTGGATTTCTTCTTCATTGATGGAGCAAACTGGGAGAGGGCGATGTGACTCAGAGGAGGTGGTCGAGATGAGTTTCCAGCCTCGACGGAAGCTGTGGAGAAACTCGACTGCAGCTACAGTCTGTTTGCAATTATGGATAAACAGACTGGAAGAAAGAGAGATGTTTTTTTGTGTGGAAGGAGACGAACATTCCTGCGGGGCAGCGAAACATCGGAGTCGGGTCGCGTTGAGGTGAACGAGGTGGGAGGGGGGGGACCGACCTGAGGCCTGATGACTCCGAGGGAAACCCAAACCACCGCTCCTCCTTTTCCCGAGGAGGTCAGAGGTCAGCTCCCCTGAAGCTGGAGCTCAGGTCCAGATCGTGAGTGGCAAACCCCCCCCCAAAATGGTTCCATTCATCCACAAACACTCTCTCCACAGGCTGCCGTTGGAGCTCACAATCGAATCTCTGGATGTTCATGTTGTTAAAGGACTGTTCCTGGGTTTTCCTACACTCCTAACAAATCATGTATTTCATATATCTGACGAACAGACGGGGAAGCTGTGCTGGAATTTGCATTTAAGGTGAGAAACTACAGGCAGAAACATTGTTTTTCATGCTCAGTTTAGAGATTTTGACTTCTTATTTCAGACTGGTGGAAAGAAAACTTTAATTTAGTACTGTGTCTATATGCAAATTTCTCCTAAATTCACCAAAAGTTACTATTAAATAATGCATAATTTGCATATTTAAACATAACATTTCATAAAACTTGTAATAGAACAAATAATTGTCTTAATGTTAGTAATCAACTGGTGTTTCAAAGTTTCATTGTTATATCAATTTTTTTTTACCCTATTCATCTGTAGTGTTTCCCCTTAAAAGGACAATTCTGGTTTATTAAGGTCTAATTTTCCGACTTCTGTTCATAATTTCTACAATTAATAACAATATATTCAACATGTTAATATCTGGAGATTTTAGGTATTTGCATGGAAGCTCACTTTTAATTGTTACAGTAAGGTTGTGTTTTGTCAGGTTTTCCCTTGTTTTGATTGAGGACATGACATTTCTTTCCACATGATGTGTTTCTGTTGAGGTAAAATGTCCTTTAAAGGCTCACCGGGAGTTTTCTTCACTTTCACTTTCAATTTCTAGTTGTTAAAACTCTCTCTCTCTCTCTCTCTCTCTCTCTTTCAGTCCACCAGTGATTTGAGGTCCGGCAGTCCTTTCAGCTTCACGTCCAGCAGCATCTGACCGTAAGCTTTTCCCTGAGAAAAGAGCGAGGAAACAACAAGAATTAAAGCAACACCAACGTGTGTTTCCACCTTAATGTGTTTGAATTTACACATCCTCTGTGTGTGTGTGTGTGTGTGTGTGTGTGTGTGTGTGTGTGTGTGTGTGTGTGTGTGTGTGTGTGTGTGTGTGTGTGTGTGTGTGAGAGTAAGTGTGTGTGTGTTGGAGTTTTATGGGTGAAAGCCAGAGTGTGAATTGTGTGTGTGTGTGTGTGTGTGTTGGCACAAAGAGAGTGTGTTTCTTTGATGTGCAGTGGATTCCAGCGAGGCGGTAAAAAACTTTATAGAAGCGCCGTGAACAAGGGATGGGGAGGAGGAGGAGGAAGGAGAAAGTGTTTGAGAGGTCAAAGGTCAGCTGTTTTCTGATGTTACCTCCATGAAGAAGAGAGAGGAGACGTTTGATACCTTCTAACAGAGGAGAGAGGAAGTACTCTGATATTTCACACAAGTAAAACTACCAACACTACAGTGTAGAGGTACTGTAAGAAAGTAGTACAGTATTTACACTTTGAATATTTGCATTATTTTCATACTTTGAACTACAAGTATTTCATCTTGTACTGCAACTTGACAGATGAGTTCATTTCCTGCTGTTGACAGCAACAGTGACTGGACACAGAGGGAGGGACGAGGTGATGAAAGAGAGGAAGAGGAAGTTAAATGTGTGTGTGTGTGTGTGTGTGTGTGTGTGTGTGTGTGTGTGTGTGTGTGTGTTACCTGGGGGTCGCTGCGTAGAGACGCCACCCCTCCCCCTCCCAGTGAACTCTGCAGGACGAAGTTGAGGCCGTGGATCCCCGGCAGAGTGTATCTGCAGAACCACACACACACACACATAAAATCACGACCATAACCACGGCAACGCACAACTTCACCACACAAAATGGTGAAACACACATTCACACACAAACACACATTCACACACACACACACACACACACACACACACACACACACACACACACACACACAGACGCCAGCACAGCCTGGCACCATGTGTTGGTACAGCGGTTTATTGCATATGTTAATGTGTGTGTGTGTGTGTGTGTGTGTGTGTGTGTGTGTGTGTGTGTGTGTGTGTGTGTGTGTGTGTGTTTGTGTGTGTGTGTTCAGCTTTTGGTCAGACAGTGTGTGTTCTGAATGCATGTGTGTGTTTGTGCACATATATATGTTGATGTCAGATGGGGGGGGGGGGGGGTGTGTCAAATCTGATCAATGCTAAACCTGTGAGTGTGTGTTTCTGCAAGCAGTTGTGTGTGTGTGTGTGTGTGTGTGTGTGTGTGTGTGTGTGTGTGTGTGTGTGTGTGTGTGTGTGTGTGTGTGGGCCTCCTGCAGCTTTAACGAGCGGTGGAGGTGCACTAATGAAGAGCCTGTTTGCGGTCGGGGAGGCGTTTCGGGGGTGTGAGCGGAGAGAGGGACCCAGGTCAGCGAGCTTTACGGGCTCCAGCTCGTCATTACGCATAATCGCTAACATGCCGCCGCGCTGAGTCAGCGCTCAGACATGTACGCCGGCTGAACACGAGTTCAACAGTTGCCCTCCCGAAAAATGTAATGACTCCATCATACCTGCTGATTAAGACCTGATTCACCGTTAAAATACGTGAGTTTGAGCACCTTCAACATCTTAAAGAGTGACTTCTGCTCAACAGCGGCCACTGTGGCCACATGTGGTAATTACAGAAAATCAGAGGACAGAATAAATACATTAAAATAAAATAAAACATCGAAATGTTCTTCCAATTTGTTTCAGGGATTGTCTAGAAGTGACTCGTAATGCCTGTGAGGAAGTGACCATATATGGACTGAGGAGGAGTGACGTAGAGACGCTGTATACGTCTCTGGTGTCGACCTGTCAATCAGTGTGTAGCCCCGCCCTAAAGCATCCCCTGCTTTATGGTCTGTTTGACTCTAAATGGAGCATCATTTACTAAATGAACATCATGCTGTATTGAAGAAGACTTGAAACTAGAGATTGAGACCATAAACTCATGTTTACAATGTTTACTGAGGGAATAAATCAAGAGAGAAGTAGAGTCATTTTCTCATAGACTTCTATACAACCAGAGGAGTCGCCCCCTGATGGACAGGAGAGAGAATGCAAGTATTAAGACACTTGGCTTTACTCGTCAGAACTGGACGTCGCTGTAACGCATATGAGCCATGCACTGTATCCCCATCGATATGACTTATTTGTAATGGAAATGAATTCAAACATACTAGATTTGAAGTGTTTTGATACTTGAGAGTAGTTCTGACATTGTATTTTTCTCATTGAGGATTTATTTCTGAAAAGCGCAAACATGCTGCAGAGTTTTTCCTTCCATATATTAAGACAAAAAAGAACTAATCTCCAGCTGTTCTGGACTCATAAATGTAGCTATTTATAAATATATATATATATTTTGTCCGTCTTCAGTGAGGCTTTGACGTCTCCACCTGTGTATCACCTTCAGATGAAAGCTCGTCTTTGTCTGTGAGGAGTTTGAAAATATACTTTTGTTTGGAGACGAACTGAACATCCAGTTCTGTTATGACTGCTCTGCTGGGCGGTTTACCTTGGAGGAGGAGTTCAATGACAGTCAGTAATGTTCATGGCGTGTCTCGGTTGTTAGTTCCAGGTTTTCTCTCAGTCGGTCTGAACCACATGGACTTCAGCACTCTGTTAAATCTCTGTCAGTGTGGTTTGTGTTGGGGTTTGGAAACGGAGCCACTAACATGGTTAAGATGTTTGAGACAGAACTTTAGATTTATGCTGTTGAATTCAATGTCACAAACAGCTGTCAAACATTATGCAATTAGAAGGAAACACTGCGATGCATTCCAGTTTTGGGACGAACAATTTTCATTTTTGGTTTATCTTTATATTAAAAGAACTAACTCCAATAACTCTCCATAAAAACGTTTTTTTTATTTCTACATTCCTGTGTGTGTATGGACTAAACAAATGAGACACAGTTTTAACTTATTTCCAGTCTTTATGCTAAGCTACGCTAATCGGTTCCTGGTTCTAGCTTTTAGCTCTCAGCAAGACAGCAAGTAAGTGTATTTTCTAACATGTGGAGCTATGTTTTGATAGCATCCAATACGACAGATGTTTGCATGTAAGTTAGCATTGCACTGCTACGTTCCAACAGGGGGCGCCGCCACGAAAACAAGAAATACAATCGGACTTTAAGAAGTATTTAAATGTCCAATCAGATCAGTTTGTTATCAGCCAATCAGAGTATTTCAGTATTTTGATGCCTTATTCTTCATATTAAGTAAAAGTAATTATTAAAAAGTGTATAAATTGCCATATTTTTGGTTAAACTATGTAATTAAAGGGGATCTGTACGGATCATGGCTCTAGAAAGCATTTAGAAATTATAAAAAAAAACATTTCTAACTGAACAACATAACATTTTACTTTTCAACTACTTTCCAACTTTTTATATTCAACATATTGGATGGATGTCACGGTGGCTGCAGTTCATTCCCTGTATCTGTACATGGTTAGGATTTGTAATTAAATACAGATCTTTTAGTCTCCATTTTAATACCTCAAACTAAAACCAGCAGATTAAATATGGAGACAACACACATGGGTATTTATGGGTTTTAAATGGAGTCACAAAAAGTTAGTGGTGACGTATAAAGACAAGGTATAAAATGTTGTGTAATTGAAAATATGTCAAATATGAGGGAGTTTAACTTTTTATGACCTTTGAATTGAGAACATTTAGTGATAACTGAATGTACTCAACAGACAAATACTGAGAAGAAGAAACAAACATGGAGTTGTTAGTGTGGTTTTCCTACAGTTTGAATATCTGTGTTTCCTGAGTGTGTGTGTGTGTGTGTGTGTGTGTGTCATGTCTTGTTGCTGAAGGCTGACGTCTGACAGTGATTACAAACCAAAGTCGCTAATCACTGCTGCTGCTCTGTGTGTGTGTGTGTGTGTGTGTGTGTGTGTGTGTGTGTGTGTGTGTGTGTGTGTGTGTGTGTGTGTGTGTGTGTGTGTGTGTGTGTGTGTGTGTACAGACAAACACAACCACATCCTCTCTTTTTACACAGACGACTATATGAAACTGTTGCGCTACAGCGGTATGATTCATGATTTCACTCTCTGCTCACCGTGTCACGGCGTTGTTGGTCCCCGGCTCAATGAGGTGGGAGAAGTATTCCTCCACCACAGAAGAAGTCAGGTGTTTCTTCAGGTAGGGGAAGAAGAGCGGGTGACGAGCTATCACTCCTGAGGAAAAGAGGAGAGAGGAAACTCAGTTTGGTGCTTCCTTTTTAGGGTTTTATTAATCCATCTTTTATTTCTCATATATAAATAAATATTATATTAGCTAGCAAAAGTTCACATTTGATGAAATAAGCTTATTTGCTTCCTTGCTGACAGTTAGGCAACATCCAACCTAATACGTTTTTGTATTAAAACATTGTTAAAACGCCCAAATGAGCATTTCAGCACCGTTTTAGAATGGATTTTCGTCCATTTACACACCTGAAAACAACTATCACATGACTATTCACCTACACTGGGCATTTGGGGTTCCGGTGTAAACAGGAAGTAGATTGGTTGCTTGGTTACAGAAAATACGACGGAGTATTATAGTACTCTTTGACAATAAAAGGTTGGGCTTGATACTTCAGATCTTCCTCTTTAATCTTCCTCTATATACTAAAACAGACAAATTTTGTGAAACGTTTTAGAAGTCTGCAGGTCTTGCTCTCTCTCTCTCTCATTAAATTTACTTTAAAATAAACATTTATAATCAAGTTTACTTTATTATGGGTCAATAAATTTGCTAAACAAACGTCTCTCACTCGTTTCCTCAGTTTCGTTGCTGTCTGTTCTCTCACTTGTAGCTCCGTCTCTCTGTAGTACTGGAGAGCATTTATGCTTTTGTTCCTTTACAGTTTTTTGTGAACGTCACAATAGTTGTGCAGAACAAAATAAGCATTTATAAGAAAAGGAAAGTCTTCCGTTTTGTGTACATCGCCATCCTCAAAGCTGCAAACCATGATTCAAATGTCTGCTTTGTATGCCTCCTTTTTTAGGGTTTTTCTTCGGAGCAGTGTGGACAAAAGATATGTGTTTTAAACAATAACATAGTACTGTGGACGTAGCCTCAGAAGAAACGACTGACAACACTCTCATATGAAGCAACAGCAAGCAGCTTGTTCGCTTAGCTTAGCATGAAGACTGGAAGAGCTCACTGATTATATGTCTTGTTTGTTTAATCCACGCAAAAAAAATGGGATGTAAAAACTTTAAATTCACTTTTGTATGGGAGGTTATGTGTCAGACTATTTAGGAAGATACAGGAAGAAGAAAAACTAGATAGATATGGATATATTAGAAATAGCATAATAATTATTGAGCTTTAGAGCTGCTGTTTCCTGCCGCTTTCAGCCGTAATGCTAAGCTAAGCTAAACGTCTGCTACATATTTAACAGAAAAACATGGTGGTTTTATCTAACTCTGTACTTTGTAGTTCCATTTATCTCTGAAGAGTTTCTCACCGATGTTAGCCGAGTCCCCTTTGTCTCCGCTCCTGGTGTAAGCTAGCTCCTCCAGTCTGTAGCTGTGAGGTCCACTGGGCAGTCCTGGAGAGACCACAGAGAAACAAAACTGACTTCACATGTGTGGTTGTTTGTTTCTCTCAGCTAACCACAGCAGGGGGTCTGAGGGGGGGATCACATCCCCCTTGTTAGCAAAATGACTTAAATGCATGACATCAAAAACAACAGACCCCTAGCACCTCCTCCACTCTAGTGATGAAGCACCGGAGCACCCCAGGGCTCTGTGCTTGGCCCACTCCTCCTCCTATGAATTGTTCATGAAGGCTGATGGGATTTCATTCTCTGTCTGTGCAAATGTTCCTTTATCACCTTTCATCACTTATGGTTTAAAACCGACGCTATGTGGACTTTGTGTGTGTGTATATATATATATATATATATATATATATATATATATATATATATATACACAGCGGGTAAAATAAGTATTGAACACGTCACCCTTTTTCTCAGTAAATATATTTCTAAAGGTGCTATTGACATGCAATGTTCACCAGATGTCGGTAACAACCCAAGTAATCCATACATACAAAGAAAACCAAACAAACAAGTTCAGAAATTAGGTTATGTGTAATAAAATGGAATGACACAGGGAAAAAGTATTGAACACATGAAGAAAGGGAGGTGCAAAAAGGCATGAAAGTCAAGACACCAGCTGAAATCTATCAGTAATTAGAAAGCAATCCTGCCCCTTGTCAGTGCAAATGAATATCAGCTGGTTCAGTCCCAACTGATGGCCTATAAAAAAAAAAAATTCATGTCAATAGCACCTTTAGAAATATATTTACTGAGAAAAATGGTGACCTGTTCAATACTTATTTTACCCGCTGTGTGTGTGTGTATATATATATATATATATATATATATATATATATATATATATATATATATATATATGTGCGAATAGAGGAACTCACCGAGGTGAAGTAAACTTTTTAGACTGAGCCAGTTCTACTACCAGAAGTCCTTATCTTCTCAGGGCCTAGCAAACGAAAAAGCCTTCAACTGCTCTGTTGGTGTATTTTGTAAAAAAAAAAAAAAAAATGTAGTCCTTTTCTATATATTTTTTTCTATAATTTTTTTATTTAAAAAAAAATATATATATATACATACATACATAAATACATATGTATATATACATACATATATAAATGTATATACATACATAAATATATACATATATAAATATATATATACACACATAAATATATACATATATAAATATACACACATATAAATATATATATATACACATATATAAATATATACATATATAAATATATATATACACACATAAATATATACATATATAAATATATATATACACACATATATAATATATATACACATATATAAATATATATATACACACATACATATATAAACATATATATAAATATATATTACAACACACTTTACTTTTACCTATTATTTTTATTATTACTATAATATACCATATTATATGTGAAATTTCTGAACCATACTATACTACATAATGTGTTATAGTATGTTAGTACCTTTCACCTTGTATTTCATATTCCCATACTATATTATAATATAATGTATTACACTATTTTTGCATCATTCATTTTATTTTATTCTTATTTTATTGTTGCTATGATTATTAATTTTATTTATCTGTATTTCTTTCTGTCCTTGTATTGTTAAAACAACCACATTTCCCCGCTGTTGATTTTGTAGAACGTGTAGCTGTAGTATCATTACTGGTTTAGGTACTGATACTACAGCATATAATTATACTGCTATCTTGAAGTATTTTACTTTAGTTACTTTTCTTTCACTTCAAAGTGTCAATAAATCCTCTTATTGTTCATGGGTGTTTCTCCCGTTCATTTTTGATTGATCTTTAAATCTGAGTTGAAGTCGGTTTTATAAGTAAAACCAGGTGAATAAATATTAAAAGCAGCAGCTTCGTCTTTTCTTCTTTCATTTGAATGCTTTTATTGTCTCGGTTAGTTTTTTGTGATTGGAGAGGACTTCCTGTTTTCAGCCTGGAATGTGAAGCAGCCAGGACTCAGGGTGTATGTGTGTTTGTGAGTGTGTGTGTGTGTGTGTGTGTGTGTGTGTGTGTGTGTGTGTGTGTGTGTGTGTGTGTGTGTGTGTGTGTGTGTTGTTGTTGTTTTTTTGCAGAGGTGGAAGAAGTACTTTAGGATCTTGTTCTACACTTTGTAAAATTCCTGCATTCAAATGTTTATGTGTATAAAGTTTTCTTGTGATAATATACCAATTATATCCCTCCAAAAACATTTTTATTGTGAAAGATGTCCTTAAGTTAATACAAAATATCTGAGAAATGTCAGATATTTTTTTTAGAGTAAAATATGTAAAGAAAAAAGATAAACAACTATATTAAAATATTTGAAAATTGTGGAAAGTTCTTGAAAATATTAAAGAAATGTCAGAATGTTTGTTTGTTAAATATATGAAATAAGTGAAGAAGAAATATTAGTAAAATATTAGATTTGTTTTTGAAAAATGCCCTTAATTCCAGAATTAAAAATATATATATCTTTTTTAGTTAATTACATAAAAAAAAGAAAAAAGATTGGTAAAATATTTGAATAAAAAGTGGAAAATTCTTGAAAATATTTGAGAAATGTCGGATTATTAAAAAGTGCATTTTGCATTTAATGTGCAGTAAAAACCTTTTGAGATGTTTGAAGACAAAGAAGTATTTTTGTAAGACTCAAATGTTTGTGGTATACGTATTAGTATAAATTTAAAATATTTATAAAAAATATGTTTTTGATTTGGAAGTTAACAATTAACAAAATAATGGCATGTCATTTGTATTCAGTAACAGAACAATTCCTAGTACATCAGTATACAAGTACTTCAGGACAGTACTTGAATGTTTTTTTTGTGTTTTACAATTCAAATTCTGTTCCCTTTAGAAATGAAAGTAGTTTAGTGCGTCAGAACAACGTCATGAACATTGAGTAGAGTGTGTGTGTGTGTGTTCTGACTAATTAAGGACAAATGCTGTGTGTGTGTGTGTTTGTGTGTGTGACAGCTTTAAAAGTCTGTGTGTTCTCAGTATGTGAATGCAGCGTCGGTGAAAGGAGGAACAGTGGCACAGCTCGTCCTTGTGAGGAGAAGGAGATGCCACACACACACACACACACACACACACACACACACACACACACACACACACACACACACACACACACACACACACACACACACACACACACACACACACACACACTTGGTTTCTGTGTTTGGTTGTTTTTAATGGGAGTCAATGTGAAGACGTCGCCCTCTGTAGGTAGACATCAGTAACTACACACAACAGCTCCATCCATCATCTGGAATCAATAATTGATATGAATCAAGAGCCTCCTCAAGGAACCTGGAACTTCCTCAAGGACTACCATACCCCCCCCTTGAGAAACCACAGAACCCCTAAAGCACTATTTGAGCCTATTCAAGGACTACCGGAACATCTTCAAGGACCATTTGGACCCCCTTGTGGACCCCCTTATGGACCCCTAAGTTCCAAAGGACAATCTAAGGAATTTGAAGACCCTTGAATGCTCCTGACGACCCCTGGAAACCCATCATGGATTCCCAAAGCCTCCTCAAGAAATTTGGGTTTCAAGGCCCTATGAAACCTCCTGACAGACCACCAGGACCTCTTCCAGGACCCTGGATGTTTTAGAGCTCTGAGGACCCCTAAAACGGACTATTTGAAACCCTCATGAGACTCTGTAACCCCCTACAGACAATATAGGCATTGTCAAGGACTCCTGGAATCTCTTCAAAGCTCATACCTGCATCCGGTTCGTCCTGTGCTGAGGTGGGAGGGGCTTCCTGCTCAGGTGTGTCTGGCCCCGCCTCTTCAAGAGTCTCCACCAGCTCTCCTCCAACGTGGACGTCCACCTGAAGAGACGTCAACAAGGCATTCAATGCAATGGGACGTTTGAAACCGCTAAATGCCGAAACAATTCCTTTATTGTAGACAAACTTGTTAAATTGCGTTTTAAAAGGTAGTTTTGGTGAAAAAGTGTTGAGACAGAGACTCACCTTCAGCTCAGATTTGGGATGTAAGAAGAAAAATGGCTTCAGGACAGGAGACCTGGAGAGGACATTACTCTGATTATTGTGTACTTATATCACGTGAAACACTGCTGTTTTATGTCGTATAAATGTCAGTATTTCCAACTCACACTCTGGGTCGTCCGCCCACGATGCCGGTCAGTCCGGGAGCTGAGGGCAAGGAAAAAAAGTTAGCACAAAATAAACCTTAAAAAAATGTTTGTAGTTTTAGCAGCTGGTCTGAGTTCAGCTTGGTGTCAGCGTGAATCAGGAGTCACACAGAGTTCACCCTGAGTGTCAATAAACAAAAAACCCAAAAGATCTGGTTCAGAAGGTCACAGGCCTCCTTATCTGCTGCAACCATGATCACTATGTGTGTGTGTGTGTGTGTGTGTGTGTGTGTGTGTGTGTGTGTGTGTGTGTGTGTGTGTGTGTGTGTGTGTGTGTGTGTGTGTGTGTGTGTGTGTGTGTGTGTGTGTGTGTGAGTCTGAAGAGCTTTGCAGAAGTTCATTCAAGCTTGTTCTAAGCTGCTATTACTGTAAAACTCTTGACACTGAAACAGGAAGCTGTTCCTGTTTAATCCATTTTTATTGTGAAAAATGTCCTTAAGTTAATATAAAATCTATGAGAAATGTCAGAAAGTAAAATATGAGAAAAAAGAAAAACAATTATGTTAAAATTAATTCCTGAAAGATATCTTTTTCTTTTTTTTTTTAATTACATGAAAAAAAAAAGGTAAAATATTTGACAAAATTGTGAAAATTCTTGGAAATATTAGAGTAATGTCAGATTTTTTTGTTCGTTAAATATGTGAAAAAAGTGAAGAAAAAATATTAGTAAAAATAAAAAATATATTACTAAAATACTAGATTTTTTTTGAATTCCTGAAACATATCCCCCCCCAATTTCTTTTTTGTTAAAAATATTATTGGTAAAATATGTGAGAAGATTGTGAAAATATCTGCTATTAGCTGCTACTATAACACACGTGAGATGTCTGACAGAACTGTTGCATTGTGGTTGATGTAGGCACCAAGTTTTGATAAGGAAAAAAAATGAGTGTAATAAAAAAAAAAAGATCCTTTTAAAACAATTTCAATATTTCTATCATAAAGACACTTTTCATACAGTGTGATTAAGATGAACAGGGTTTAAAGTTAAAGCTGGTTCTGGTCGTACCCATGCCGGTTCCTGCAGGAGCGATTTCTCTGGAGAAGATCTCCAGAGCTTTCTTCTGTTTGTGGTGGGCAGCCATCCAGATCACTGCCTCTCTGGAGCCCTGGTACCACAGACAACAGGTCAGACATAATGTTATATAACAGACAAACAAGAAGAGGACAAAGACGACGGAGAGGAGAACAAGAGATGGAGGTTAGAGGCGTGAAACAGGCTTTACTCTGACCCGACCTGCTTCTGGTAGAGGAGAGCTTTAACCCTCTGAATTCCAAACAGTTCTCCTGTCACATTTGTCTCTCTTGGAAAACAATGGAATCTATAAATTCAACATTTTTCTAAGTGTCTACAAGTGTAACCAATATTGGGGAAAAGAATGGAGGCTCCAAATACATTTTTACAGCCTCTCCTCTCCTCTCTGTGTTCAGCAGTCAAAGTTTCTCAGATTTTGTTGTCACATGACTGTTGGTCTCAGATGAATCAATCATGTCTTCATAGTTTCACTGAGGAGCTCAGAATTTAATGTTTTTTACAGAATCTTGTTAAAGTAAACGGTTTATTTGTGGCGAGATTTTAAATGAGACATTTGGAATAAAAGGTTTTTCATAAAATATCAAAACTTTAAGCTGAGTTTCGGCTGCTTTTTCTGAATGAAGCGTTTGTCACAAATGATGTGTTCAAGGACCGTTGGAAAGATGAAAATCTGACGATAATGACAGTTTTTACAGCTTCTGACTGGGATGAACAATGTAGTTTTGGTGATAGTTTAAAGAAAACGTGCTTTTTCATCCTGCCGACAGGGTTCGGGCTTCAGAGGGTTAAAGACGGATTTAGGGCGGGGCTACACACTGATTGACAGGTCGTCTCTACGTCACTCCTCCTCAGTCCATATATGGTCACTTCCTGTTCACTGGTTGTGAAAAGAAGCCAAGACGTTAGCGTTACCTTGCTGCGAGCGTTGGGACCGTAGGTGTCTTCGGCTCCGAGGATCTGGACATTGACGGAGCTGAAATCTTCCATCTTTAACTGCTGAAGCATTCGTTTGGTCCTACGACACACACACACACACACACACACACACACACACACACACACACACACACACACACACACACACACACACACACACACACACACACACACACACACACACACACACACACACACACACACCAGTTATTCTCAGCCCCACATGAAGTTTGGAAACAGGAAGTCTTTTCTCCTTCACACACCGTTTGATGATGCTGTCTGCGGTTCTTCTGGCCTTCTCTGCAGCTCTCGGACCGCCGACCGGACAAACCGCAGTCGCCCTGTAACCGTCCATGTAGGTTGCACACACCTGGAGAGAGGAGGAGGAAGAGGACACCAGATGTTTCAGAGGCTAAAAACTTTACACAAATATAATACAGAACCTCTCCTCCTCCCTCTCCTCTCCTCTGTTTACCTTGTAGTCATGTGATGGAGCCGAGCCTCTAGCCCCCGTCACTCTGACAGCACCTCCATCTACACCTGAACACACACACACACACACACACACACACACACACACACACACACACACACACACACACACACACACACACACACACACACACACACACACACACACACACACACACACAGAATGTAAACTTGAATTTTTATTTAGTAAATTAATTGATATATTTGGCAAATTTATGAATTAATTTTGACTTTAGATCTAGATTTTATTTTGCAATTTAATAGATAAATAACAAATTATTTTTTTATATCCAATGATTAATTGTCAAATTAATGGATTGTGAGGTTTTGTTTTTATTTGCATATGACATGGTTAATACATCATGAGCAAATAACCTCTGATTTACATTTTATTCTCTTTATTTATTATTAATTCATATAAATTCCAGTTCATTTTAATGGACAGTCTCCTCTTTGTATTTTCTCTAAATGTTGTAACCTTCAAACTGGAACGGTTCTCCTTAAGGAGCTGCTCTGTGACCCTGCTGTCCTTAAAGATACAGAAAAGGAGGAAGACGTCATCCTCCTCCTCCTTTCCTTTCCTCTCCTCCTCCTCCTCCTCCTCTATCTCCCTGAAAACACCACGCAGCCCTTTAGTTCACCTCCTCCTGAACCCGTCTGCAGACTCTCCACCGGGTCGTCTCCAGCTCACGTTCCCGCCTTCTTATAATCTCCTGATGGGAGCCGGGGGGGGGGTTGTTTTGGGGTTGAATCAGGACGAGGAGTTCAGTCAGAATGAAATATTTACATGTTTAGCTTCTTAAAGTTCACGTCCCCTCCTTTTGAAATAAAACATTCTGATCCAGAGTGGAACCAGAACTCCCCCCGTTACACCCCGTTCTGTTCTAGTCCGGCCTGAGAAGGGTTTTAACTTGTTATCATGAAAAAGATGATTTTTTTTATTATCTAAACATTAACTTCTCTTTGATTAATAGAAGCTGGAAAAACACAAATGTTTTTATTATTTTTAAAGATATACGAAAGTAAAAAAATAAAATGTGTTTTTTTACATAAAAACGTCAATAAAGTAAACAAAAGAAATCATATTATTAGATTTTGCAACTCATTATTATTCATTGTTTTACATCTATTTGAGGGATAATTGTGCTTTAAGTTTTGGAACTACAGCTCCCGTAGTGCTTTGGGGAATGTAAACAGGAAGTATAATGACGAATAGAAAAGAAAAGAATATTAAATAAGTAATAAAACAGTAAAGAATATTAAATAAGTAATAAAACAGTAAAGAATATTAAATAAGTAAATAAGTAATAAAAACAGTGAAGAATATTAAATAAGTAATAAAACAGTGAAGAATATTAAATAAGTAAATAAGTAATAAAACAGCAAAGGATATTAAATAAGTAAAGAAAAAAATCCACAATAACTAAAATATTATATAAAACAGAGAGAATAATTATTTTTTTAACTTCTAAGCAGATTTAAGGAGTTTTTTCATGATTAATATTTAAAGTAATGTTATAATCTACAATAATATATATGTGCATTATGTCTGTGTTCAGATTTAAAAGAGTTATGACTCTGTGTGAATAAGTGTGATTTATGACATTTTTGGGTGCTTTCATGGAGGATTTTGTGACGTTATAACATAACTGAATTTTGCATATTTAACTATAATAAATATTAATTTTACAGAGTCACTATATAACAACAAAGTCTGGTTTAAACTGTTCTTGCAAAACCAGATCTGACCCACTTTCCTGCTATAATAAAAAAAATTTCTCTGCATTTAACCATCCCACAGACGTGTATTTATGCATAGCTCTACCTCATGTGGGGAGAAACCAGATCACTGTTAAATATTCAGAATATTTGAAATGTACACATAACATATACACATCTGGTTTAATATTTAATTGAAACAGAACAGTAGGAGGGTGAGTTAAAGCTTCTATCAGCGGAGGAATTAAAAAACTCTGGATTAATTACACACTAAGCGTTTGTTATCAGCAAGGAGGAGTTCATGTGAGAGCTGAGACGGGTTCAATGTGGGAACTATTTAAAAAGTAGAGGAAACAAACAGCTGATAAAGAGGTTATTGAGGGTTCACTTTGGGTTTGTTTAAGGTTTCAAGATGAATGTTTGCGAGTAATGAAAACAGTCGGGAGTTCAGCGTGGGGTCGCGTCCTCACTGCTGACTGTGTGTGTGTGTGTGTGTGTGTGTGTGTGTGTGTGTGTGTGTGTGTGTGTGTGTGTGTGTGTGTGTGTGTGTTTACCCGGTACTTCCTGGATGACCACCTGGCTGAAGTCACAGGTGACGTCGGGCAGCAGGTATCTCCGCGGGTCGCCGATCTCGTACACCAGCTGCTCGGCCACCGTGCCGAAGGAGACCAGGCCGCCGGTTTTGGGCGGTTTGGAGAGAAGGAAGGAGCCGTCGCTGGAACACTCCACCACGGGGAACCCCATGTTCTCCCTGAGAACCACAACAACAGAGAGAGTTCAGGGGAGGTTTCTGACAGATATGAGAACCAGGTCACCTCTGAAGTCTGCAGAACATTTTAATTAATGCTAATAAAACGTTTATTTCCAACGTTTCTTGTCTGTTTTTAAGATTTTTATTGTTCTTTTATTATTGTTGGCATTTATTTATTTTTTATCTTCAGATTTAATTTGCATCATTACCTCATAAAATGTTTTAATCCTGGACCAAATATGTAAAGCACTTTATTTTGAAAGGTGTTGTATAAATAAAATGTATTATAATTATACATTTTATACTTATAATTATAATTAAATCTATGATTATGATAATAATAATAGTTATTATTATTTTAACCAATATTCTTATCATCATTATAATTATTATTATACTTATCATTAGTATCATTATTATTTTATATGATATATTATTATAATAATATTATCATTACTATTATTGTTAGCGTAACAATAATAGTTATTATTTTAACCAGTATTCTTATCATTATATTATTATTATTATCATTAGTATCATTATTATATTTATTACTAATATTATGTTAATAACTATTATCATTATTTTAATATAATCATCATTATTATCATCACTATTATTATTATTAGTTCATTATAATTATTATATCATTATCATGATTATTACTATTACATTATTATCATTATTATTATTATAAAACTATTATTCTTATCATCATTATAATTATTATTATACTTATCATTAGTTATTCATTATTATTTTATATAATGTTAATAATAGTAAGTATTCATTTGGTCTTTTGGGTTGATGTGAGAGCCTTCAATCAAACTTAAAAACTGGAGAGATCTTCCATTTCAGGAAGACTGTTGATTTCTCAGAAACTAATTTAAAATATTTAAAACTTATGCCGAGATACATAAAGCTACTTCCCAACTCTTAAACCAAAACTCAGCTGCACAAATGTTGAGTTTTTAACAGAACACTTCTCATTTATTGTCCTTTAATTCAGTCGTTGTTTGAATGTTTCCTCCACCAAAAAACATCTGCATTTAGTCTCAAGTCCTAGAAGGCGTGTTTTCACTTTCAGCGTTTCTGCTCCGTCTTACCAGTCAGGAACTTTGTGCCAGTCGGTGAAGACTCCACCTGTACTCTGAGCTCCACACTCGATCAGGTGACCTGCCAGACTGACACACACACACACACACACACACACACACACACACACACACACACACACACACACACACACACACACACACACACACACACACACACACACACACACACACACACACACACACACACACACACACACATTAATGACATCACACAGCAGTGTTTTATTCAGGAGAAGACATGTGTTTCTTTTAGCATAGATATAATGTAAACGTTAAATATCTAGGAGAGGGGAGGAAACAAGAGAGGAGAGGAAACAAGAGGAGAGGAGAAAGGTGAGGAAACATTAGAGGAGAGGAAACAAGAGAGGAGAGGAAATAAGAGGGGATAGGAGAGGAAACAAGAAAGGAGAGGAAACAAGAGAGGAAACAAGAGAGGAAATAAGACAGGAGAAGAAACAAGGGAAGAAACCATGAAGGAGAGGAGAGGAAACATGAGAGGAGAGGAGAGGGAGAGAGAGGAGAGAAAACAAGAGATTAGAGGAAACAAGAGAGGAGAGGAGAAAGGTGAGGAGAAGAAACAAGAGAGGGGAGGAGAGGAAACAAGAGAGAAGAGGAGAGGAGAGAGGAAACAGGAATATATAGTAAAGCTATCATGCAAGAAAAGTAAATCCAAACTGGTTTGCTTTTATTTGTTTGATGTTTTAGTTTGAAAACTCTCCTAAAGATGATTCCTACATGGTCTCTCTGTGTGTGTGTGTGTGTGTGTGTGTGTGTGTGTGTGTGTGTGTGTGTGTGTGTGTGTGTGTGTGTGTGTGTGTGTGTTTTACCTGCCCGCTGCCAGCAGGTCGTAGTCCGTCCTCTCCCATCCAAACTGTAACACATTAAACAAACTGAGTTTCCTCTTCCTTCAATGTTCAATGGTTTCTCCTGCAGACACACTGGAACATAAAGAGTGAGACGTACGCTGTGCATGAGCGGAGCCAGAGCCACGGCGCTGTCCACACAGCGACCCGTCACCACGATGTCGGCCCCGAGGTCCAGACAGCGCCGGATAGGAAGAGCTCTGAGAGAGGGGGGAGAGAGAGGTTACATATTAAATACATAAACTCAGAGAGAGAAAAGAATCTAACGGCATTAAAGAGCGTTCATACCCGAGGTAAGCGTTCATACTGTGGAGAGTTTTAGGTAACCGTTGGCTACTGCCATCATCCGCCATCTTTACTTCAGAGAGGCTGCTTCTCTGAGAGGAGAGGAAACGAGAGAGGAGAAGAGAGGAGACAAGAGAGGAGAGGTGAGGAGAGGAAACGAGAGAGGAGAGAGGAGACAAGAGAGGAGAGGTGAGGAGAGGAAACGAGAGAGGAGAAGAGAGGAGAGAGGACAAGAGAGAGGAGAGAGGAGAGGAAACAAAAGAGGAGAGGAAACAAGAGAGGAGAGGAGACAAGAGAGGAGAGGTGAGAAAATATGAGAGGAGAGGAGAGAAAATATGAGAGAAAATAAGAGAGAGAGGAGAGGAAACATGAGGAGAGGAAACAAGAGAGGAGAGTTGAGGAGAGGAAACAAGCGAGGAAATAAGAGACGAGAGAGGAGAGGAAACATGAGAGGAGAGGAAACAAGAGAGGTGAGGAGAGGAAACAAGAGAGGAGAGGTGAGGAGAGGAAACAAGAGAGGAGAGGTGAGGAGAGGAGAGGAAACAAGAGAGGAGAGGGAAACAAGCGAAGTAACCAGAAAGGAGAGGAGAGGAAACATGAGAGGAGAGGAAACAAGAGATTAGAGGAAACAAGAGGAGAGGAGAGGGTAGAAAGAGAGGAGAGTAGGAAACAAGAAGAGGAAACAAGTGAGGAGAGGATGAAACAAAAGAAGAGTGGAGAGGAAACCAGAATGGAGAGGGGAGCCAAGAGAGGAGAGGAAACAAGAGGAGGAGTGAGTATTAAATTAATATCCCTCATGTCTACTATAAGACGATAACAATGATACAGATGATGATGCTGTTGCTATGGCGCCCTCACATGGGGCATGAGGTCATCGCCGGTCACCACGGCGACCTTGAGGTCCAGGCCAGCCTTCTTAATGACTTCCTGTATGGCCTCGGCACAGGCCAGAGGGTTGACTCCTCCTGCGTTACTGACCACACGGATACCTGAGAGGAGGAGGAGGTGATGAGGTTTTAGTATTTCATTAAATAAACACAATCGACAGAACATTATTTTTGTTAGTCAGCAGATTTTTTACTCACCTTTCCTGTGGATGTCGTTAATAAACGGAGCGAGAGCGAAGTGGACGAAATCTGGAGCGTAACCCAGAGTCTACCAGAGACACAGAGAAATAATATGAAAAATCATCTACTCTGATATTTATACATATATATACATATATATATATATATATATATATATATATATGTATATATATATGTGGACATATATATATATACATATATATATATATATGTAAATAAAAATAAACAAAAGAGGAGAGGAAAGGAATCAAAGGAGGATAAAACAAGAGTAGGATACAAAAAGGTGTTTAGACATCTTTACACTCAAACATAAATATATATATATTTATCATATATATATAATATATATATATATACACACATGCTATATAGAGCATTCAAAGTCTAAAAAGTCAACATTTATTGAAAGAAGGAGAAATGGAGTAATTTCCAAAATTCACAACATTTTTATATATAATGAATAGACCCTGCTTTATGGTCTGTTTGACTCTAAATGGAGCATCATTTACTAAATGAACATCATGCTGTATTGAAGAAGACTTGAAACTAGAGATTGAGACCATAAACTCATGTTTACAATGTTTACTGAGGGAATAAATCAAGAGAGAAGTAGAGTCATTTTCTCATAGACTTCTATACAACCAGAGGAGTCGCCCCCTGGTGGACAGGAGAGAGAATGCAGCTTTAAGACTCTTCTCTCAGAGAACTGGAGGTTGCCGTCTGGTCGTAAATAAAACTGTAGATTTAATATTTGAATAAATAGTTCGTGTTCTTAGGACTCACGGGCGTCTTGGTCTTGGCGGCGGTGAGCAGAGACATGGTGATCTCACTGAGGTAGTCAAACACCAGGAAGTCCAGCTTCCCACCGTAGATCAGCTGAGGCACTGAACACACGATCAATTATTATTGATCGGCTAGGACGCTGAAATCATTCACTCATTATAGGACAGAGGAGGTGAGGGTGTAAGGACAGAGGAGGTGAGGGTGTAAGGACAGAGGAGGTGAGGGTCTAAGGACAGAGGATGTGAGGGTCTAAGGACAGAGGAGGAGGGTGTGAGGGTGTAAGGACAGAGGATGTGAGACAGAGGATGTGAGGGTGTAAGGACAGAGGATGTGAGGGTGTAAGGACAGAGGATGTGAGGGTGTAAGGACAGAGGATGTGAGGGTCTAAGGACAGAGGATGTGAGGGTGTAAGGACAGAGGAAGTGAGGGTGTAAGGACAGAGGATGTGAGGGTCTAAGGACAGAGGATGTGAGGGTGTAAGGACAGAGGATGTGAGGGTCTAAGGACAGAGGATGTGAGGGTGTAAGGACAGAGGATGTGAGGGTCTAAGGACAGAGGATGTGAGGGTGTAAGGACAGAGGATGTGAGGGTGTAAGGACAGAGGAGGAGGGTGAGGGTCTAAGGACAGACAGAGGATGTGAGGGTGTAAGGACAGGGAGACAGGATGTGAGGGTCTAAGGACAGAGGATGTGAGGGTCTAAGGACAGAGGAAGTGAGGGTGTAAGGACAGAGGATGTGAGGGTCTAAGGACAGAGGATGTGAGGGTCTAAGGACAGGGTGTGAGGGTGTAAGGACAGAGGATGTGAGGGTGTAAGGACAGAGGATGTGAGGGTGTAAGGACAGAGGAGGTGAGGGTCTAAGGACAGAGGAGGCGAGGGTGTAAGGACAGAGGAGGTGAGGGTGTAAGGACAGAGGAGGTGAGGGTGTAAGGACAGAGGAGGTGAGGGTCTAAGGACAGAGGAGGTGAGGGTGTAAGGACAGAGGAAGTAAGGAGATAAGGACACAGGAAGTGAGTGTTTTTGTGATTTTGTTCTGCTGAATAAAGTTAATTGAATCATTGACTGTTAGCACATGTTAGCACAGTGAAGCTAATGCTACTAGGCTAGCTGTGTACCTGAGGCGGCCGTGTCCCCCCAGAACCCGGATGCACAGCCGATCCGTGTGTAGCATCTGGAACCGGTCCGGTGACCTACTGAGGAGTTAGCATTAGCATTAGCATTAGCACACGAGCTAACGTGCGAGAACCTGACGTTTGAACGCGGACTGACGCACGACAACCGCCAGGAGGCCTGAGGCACGTGACGGAGGACGTGTGGGAAACTCGACATATTTAATTAAATGTGTTTATTAATGAGAAAAGAAAAGAAAAAGACGCGGGGTTATCCGCCGGACGGTTCAAGGTGCACTGGTCCGTCCGCAATAACAGTCCGACGGGAAACACGGCACGGAACGATTCTGTACATCCGGGGTCTCAGATCCTTTACTGCAGGAGAAATACTGATAACACAGTAAAAATACTCTGTTAAAGGACAAGTACTGATAACACAGTAAAATACTCTGTTAAAGGACAAGTACTAATAACACACAGTAAAAATACTCTGTTAAAGGACAAGTACTGATAACACACAGTAAAAATACTCTGTTAAAGGACAAGTACTGATAACACAGTAAAAATACTATGTTAAAGGACAAGTAGATAACACACAGTAAAAATACTATGTTGTGATAACAAGTAAAAATACTGTTAAAGGACAAGTACTGATACTAATAACACACAGTAAAAATACTCTGTTAAAGGACAAGTACTAATAACACACAGTAAAAATACTCTGTTAAAGGACAAGTACTGATAACACAGTAAAAATACCAGGTGGTGGAACAGCTCTGGTTGTCATTAATGTGTGTGTGTGTGTGTGTGTGTGTGTGTGTGTGTGTGTGTGTGTGTGTGTGTGTGTGTGTGTGTGTGTGTGTGTGTGTGTGTGTGTGTGTGTGTGTGTGTGTGTGAAGCAGGTGTACAGTCCTATTATGCAAAACACCTTGTAGCCTAATGTATATATTTTGAATACCATAATAGATTTGTGTGTGAGTGTGTGTGTTTGTCAGTGTGTGTGTGTGTATTAGTGTGTGTGTTGTGCCTGTGTGTGTGTGTGTGTTTGAATACCATGTAGTGTGTGTGTGTGTGTGTGTGTGTGTGTGTGTGTGTGTGTGTGTGTGCGTGTGTGTGGAGTGTGTGTGTTTCTGGTTGATTTGTTCTGTGTGTTACACACAACTACGAATAGATGCAAAATGACTACAAATAGCAAGAAAACAGCTACATATTAGCCCAAAACGACCACAAAGAGACTTAAAGCATTTTACAAAGAACACAAAAGGACCAAAACGATTCACAAAACAATTACAGAAATACTCAAAGAGACACAAAATGAACACAAACACACACAAAACTACTACAAAGAGACACAAAACAAAGAGACACAAAGTGACACAAAAGATACACAAAACCACCACAACAAGACTCAAAACAACATCAGAGAAACAAAACTGCATAGAGACAAAAATGACCAAAAAGAGTCGTAAAACAGACTTCAAAGAGACACAAAACTGTCACAAAGAGACACAAAACTTGAATAACACTATAGAGCTTCTAAAGAGCTTGAGATTTACATGATGTAAGATTATATAGTCAATAAGGTCATTTTTTCTGTCCTGTTCTTCTCCAGGTGTTCACTCTGAACGTTGCTGGAGTGCGTCTACATTCTGCTCTCGTTCCTGCGACCGCTCAACTATTACTTCATCAAGAGTAGCTTCCTGTCCTCGTTCAACCTCTTCTTCTATGGTCTGCTCAGCGCAGGTAAACTCTTCCTCTGTAGAGATTTGTAGGGATTAAAATCAACATTCAGTGTTTTGGTTTCTTCTCTTGATTCTGACCTCACCCTCCACAGGACGACCTCTGTTTCAGGCATGTGTGTGTGTGGAGAGATACCTGGGCGTGGTTCACCCTGTCACCTACCTGAGGTCCGACACACACACACACACACACACACACACACACACACACACACACACACACACACACACATGCACTGATAATACGAGCAGATAAACCAGAGTTATTTAACCTGTGTCCCTCCTTGTGTCCCTCAGGCATAACTCCGTGCGCTCCCTCTCGTTTGGGGTTTGATTTTGGTGTTCTGTGTTTGTAACGTCCTGGAGCTGGTCCTGGTCTTCCCGGTCCTCTTCCTGGTGCTGCTGCTGGTTCAGGGTTTCTGCTGCGTCCGCATCCTGCAGGTCAGTCTGCTGCTGTGGAGGCCGGAGAAACCACATCGCTGCTGCGTCGCTCGTGTTGAACTGTTAACGCTTGTTTTCTAATGCAGGAGGTCGATCAACATCAAACATTTGTACATATTTTTATTTTCTGTTGCTTTTGTTTTGGGTCAGATTTAAGAATATATATTTAAAAAAGCATGTTTGCTTTCATATTTTGTTAAATATTACATTTTTGAAGATGAAAATGGTCCACTTTATCAAATGTAAAATGCTGTTACAATACAGTGAACTATTTTTCATTTGTGATAAAACACACGTGCATATTTGGGAATTTATCACATTTAAAATAGTCTTTTATATGTAATAAACCATATGGGTTTTCACGTGAATTTCTCACATATGTGTATTTTCGCATATATTATATTATATAGATAGATTATATTCATTGTGAAATATTACATTTTATGCCATGAAAATGCTCCAATTTATCAAATCTAAAATGTTGTTTCCACACGTTTAACAATGTGACATTTGTGATAAAAACAAATGTGCATATTTGTGAATTTATCACATGTTCAAAGGTCTTTCATATTTAATAAACCATGAATTTAACATGAATTTAACATTTGAATATCTCACATAATATTTCACGAATAATAATCAAAAACGTGAAATTTTGTGTCGGTTCATCGCATTTGCCCTTATATTAAATTCTGACATTTGAAATGTGAAATGTTTTCTGTTTTTTACTTTTATCTGTCCAGCTTTGTTGTCTTTGACCCCAGCTGATATTTTCTATTTCTTTTTAAGTGCATTGAGAGAGATACAAAAACTCAAGTCAGATTCTGGATTTGAGCTGATTTTGATTCTAATCTCAGACATCACATGTGATTAAAACAATCTAAAAAAAGTTCTTGACATATTCATGTGTTTTCTGTATTTTTGTGGTAGTAATACAAACGTCCTCTTCCTCAGGTTCTTCGTCACCCCGGTCCAGGTGACGGCAGCAAAGAGGAAGTTGATCCAGCCAAGAAAAAGGCCTTCATCACAGTTGTGGTCATCCAGGTAAATCTGCTGTTGTGTTTACTTATCTGTCACCTTCATCAGTACATACCACCAAAAATGGTTAAAACATATTTAAATAGAAATATTTTGGTTATAAATGACCATACACTTTAATAGGAGTAGATTGTGCTTGATTAGCTCAGTAAGCATTCTCTGTAATTATAATTTCTCCCCCATTGTTTTTGTTTCATTTATTTATTTTATTTTATTTTTTTATTTTATTTTATTTTATTTTATTTTATTTATATTTATATTTATATTTATATTTATATTATATATATATATATTTATTATTTTGTCTTTGTCAAGGACATATGTGTTAATGCTGGGACAACAGTTCAAGAAAATCTTTGTGGTTTAATTTGTAAAAATAAATAAAAATAACAACAACATTAAAACAACATGTTAACATTGATAAAACAGTGTATTTTTGGGATTATGAGTAATCCGTGTGTCGTTGCAGGTCATGCTTGTGCTGAACTACCTGCCCACGGTGCTAGTGGTGCCGCTGCGACGTCACCTGTCAGGCACGCTTACCTGTGTCAGCTGTTTCCTGCCGCTCTCTCTTTCTCCGTGTTCGGCAGCTTCATCCAGCCAATAATGTTCTTGATCAGGAGGGGAAGGTCACCCAGCGGTTAACCCCATCACTTTAAAAATAGATAAAGTCACTGGATTTGTTTGGGCTAGAATCCAGTTTTGGGACTGGAAATGTATAAATATCTGTTTTACAAACTTAATAATAAAAAAAAAATAATAACAATTAAATATGTATTATTATTGTTAAAATGTTGTGCTGGAAAAACACTGGCTCTTGGACAATTTCAATGAACAAAAACAAAATCACCAGTGGTTTGACATCATGCAAACAACCTGTCTATTTCCCTCCAACACAAACAACAACAGTGGATCATTATCACAGGACACCTGTTCACAACGGACAAGTTATCGTTGGACATAAAAATAGATATCAGAAATAAATACTGCTCAAGGTGGGTCTATTTTACTTATTTTTTAGGGATTTAAGATGTAATAGCATTGAGATTAACGCTATTGAATTATGATTTACTGAATACAAATAAAAGGGACTCAACAACTTTGATTAATTGGGTCGCCTATATTATAATTTCATGTTTTGCTTGATGGAGACAAATAAAAATAAAACCTAATGCACCTCTTTGCCTCTTTGTTCTTTGGAAGAGTCAGCCAAGTTGTGTTTACTGTTTTATCTTGTTTTTATATATGATAATGAGGGCTTTTCAAGTGTATTATATATCAGTTTTAAATATGTTTTTCTTCATTGGTTCACGCACGTCAGTACGCAAGATCAGTTTCAAGGATTAACCCTCTGGAATTTCTTCAAATCTTGTGCTTTTGAATTTGATCACAGAAAATGTGTATGTATTTCATATGAATTAAAAGTTTTTTTTCTCTCCTGGAGTTTTCAAGTATCTTTAAAATAATTTCATTAGTTTAATCTGTATAAAAACAGAAGTGAAAGGACGTGTTCGGTGTCGGGATGTAAAGTGTTAAGAGACCCTGGTGAGGGAGTTTTGTTACCTTTGGACAGAGCTATGCAATCTGTTTCCCCTGCTTCTAGTCTTCAGTGTACAAGCTAATTTAGCTTAGCTTCATATGTGATGTACAGATAGGAGTGGTATCATTCTTGTCATCTAATTATCTGCAAGAAAGTGAATAAGTGCGTTTCCAAAAATGTAAAAACTATTGCTTTAAACATAACTTTTCTTGACTGTCTTGTTCAGCCAGGATTTGTCTTCTGATGCTACTTTCTCTCAGTTTCTCGCTCAGTTTGAGGTCCTTTGTAGTTTAAAACATACGGAAACTTACTTTCATACACACATGAATACATTTCTCTTGGGTGTTCATTTTAACGTTATGCAGACGACACCCAGCTTTATTCGGCAGTCATAACAGGTGACACCAGCCATACAGTGCCCATTGTCATATAAACAACAACAAGTCTTAGTTATTTTCTATGTATTTATTTACCAGGAACAGTGCAAATTAATAAATAAACATTTCAATATGATACAATACAATCAAACACATTTCAAAAGTAACAGATTTGTAAAAACAATGTAAGTATTGTGATGTCATGAGAGGGAGTGTCATCAATGGGAGATACATCCCCTCCCAGTGGTTGCAGCAGAGACTACAACCCATCATGGCATCTGGTTAACTGCCTACAATTCCCATAGTCAGCTGGGCAGCCAGGGCCAAGGCTGCTGCCCAGCTGAAAGAGATCCGGCTGATTGCCCTGGAGAGGCTGGTGTGAGGGAGAAGGAGAACACATTTGGGAGAAGAGAAGGAAGGAGAGGCGCTCAAAGAAAAGAGAGAGTTTCATGTTACGTTAAAGACAATGAACCAGAAGTTAAACAGAAGATACTTGTTTGTTTTGTGTAGCGGCTTTCTGCTGGAATTAAGTTTACCTTTTGCTAAAGAATCTGAATACGCTATTTTGAGTTAGAAACCACCGCTTGGCGTCTTGATTTGTGCACCCACGCCTCACAAGACATCACAGTGTGTATCCGCAGTGCCAGAGATGAGGTAGTATGATTACTCGTGATTGCAGGTTTGGTCTCTTTTAGGTTTTGTTTAAATGTTGGGCAATTAGTGCTTTCTCTTAACTCGACCTATTGGGCTGAGTTCCATCCCAAACAGCTCTCAGTCCTGCAGTTGAAATCCTGGAGTGTGTATTTGACTCAGACATCATTTTCTTTGATGGTGATTTCATTTAAACGTTCTTGACTTGAAACAGCGAGGATTATAGTGAATTCAAGGCCATCAGCCTACCTTCAATTGATTTATTATTTAATTGCATGGCTCTGAAGTCTTTGTCTCATATCCTCAGGCGTTCAACCATCAACCATGCCAGTCAACTCCTCCTCCAACGCCTCCCTGCTCACCCCTCTCTCCTGCTCCTCAAACACCTCCACCGTGGATCCACAGGTCTTCACGTGCTTCGAGACCACCGACGGCGTCACCGTGCTAACCGCCTGCACCGTCAACAGCGTCCTCCTGCTCCCGCTGTACGTCCTCATCCTCTGGACGGGTTTTCGACAGTGGAGGCAACAGCGCTCGGTTACTGCTGGAACGACAAGCCACTCGGACGTCATCACTTACTGCATGGTTGCCATAGAGATAATGTGTGTTCTGGGATGGGTTTCCTTCTTTAATGCCGTCAACATATGTAGTCGGGAGATGATGATATTTGGGTATTATTCTCTTGCCACCTCTTACCCTGGACAGACTTTCTTTCACTGCCTGACCTGCATGGAGCATTACCTGGCTGTTGTTCACCCCATCACCTACCTGGGCCTGAGGAAGGCGGGCGGGGTGAAGGTCAGAAACATCGGCGTTGGTTGCGTTTGGCTGCTCTGCTTCGGAATGACAGCTTTAACAGCTCTGTACTTCCCTGATTTCCCCACTGCTCCCTACTTTGCCAGTTTGGTGCTCAGCGTAGTTGTGGTCTCTTTCTGCAGCTTTTCCGCTCTCTATGTTCTGATTCGCCTAGGGCTGGGGAAAGTGGGCGGGGACAGGGAGCGGATTGACCCAGCAAAGCAAAGGGCTGTCTTTACCATTATGGCCATAATGGGAACACTGATGTTTAGGTTTTGTGGTCTGCTAATTAACAATTATGCGTTCAATCAAGAGGCAGGACTTGGAAGAAAAGGTTGTTTGTTGCTAATTTCTTCATTCTGGCTCTGTCTGCCAAGCAGCTTCGTTCTACCGCTGCTTTTTTTACACAGAGCAAGAAAACTAGCTTGTTGTAGTCGCAACCTGAATCAGTATGACAATTAGCATAACATACATTGGTCAGATTAGTGATTTAAAGTAAGTTAACTGTTAGTGAAGTTAACCTATGTAAAAGTGCTTTCTAAAATGTGCAGGTAGGACATTGCTAGGTTTTTGCTCAGACTTTGCTAGATAGTGTATGGTTATAACCAGAAAGTGATTAGTTCATTTTATAACAGTCCTTCTACCTTCTACTAGCTAACCGCCACATTAATGACTATTTTGGTTCCATCGTTAGTAATACCCCTCCCCAGCCAATAGTTTGGAGAATATACTAGATCTAAGACAAAACTGACGGAAGATTAAGCCATAATTACAAATTTGTCAACTACTTCAGCACCATGGAGAGCAACATGGATTTATCTAAACACTGCACAATAATTCAATTGACTTAAGTTTATTTTGTATAGCCCAAAATTACAAATTTGCCTCAGAGGGCTTTACAATCTGTACGCATGCGACATCCTCTGTCCTTACACCCTCACATCCTCTGTCCTTAGACCCTCACATCCTCTGTCCTTCCCTCACATCCTCTGTCCTTAGACCCTCACATCCTCTGTCCTTCCCTCACATCGGCATAGGAAAAACTCCCCTAAAACCCCCTTTAACAGGGAGAAAAAAGGAAGAAACCTCTGGGAGAACGACAGAGGAGGGATCCTTCTCCCAGGATGGACAGAATGCAATAGATACGGTCCAGCGACCACAACGGTTCATGGAAACCTGCGAGGCGAGAAAGCACAAAGACTCCAGGGTAGAAGCAAAGCCAATAAGCGTAATGGTACAGGGAATAATAATAGTAATGTGATTAATAATAATAGTGGTAGTAGCAGTGGGTGTCAGCAGGGCCTCAGTAGGTGGCACGATGACAGTCCAGATACAGCCACGATTCATGGAAACCTGCGAGGCGAGAAAGCACAAGGACTCCGGGGAAGAAGCAAAGTCAGTAATGTGCATAAATAGGAGATTAATACATAAAGATGGAGGGAGAGAAGAGAAGAGGAGAGAGGAGCTCAGTGCGTCCTAATAATGCTACTGATATTTTCGGAACATTGTCGGGGCTGTTTGCTTGGGTGGTTGATATCGGTCAAGGTGATTGCTTTTATAGCCCAACTGCTTTTGGAATTTTGATATTGATATTAATATTTGACTGCTCTACATTTCAATTTGTGTCTTTTAAAGCATTGTGACCACAATGTGCGCTAAGAGAGACTTTTTTAGTTTGCGCTCTGTGGACAAACTATGCGACACTGTTTCTAGATGACCTCAGACTTATTTATTGGCTGACGTATACACTGACTTGGGTATAAGCTAATGTTCGGTCTAGCTTTAGATGCCATGGTTCTTGGTGGTTTTTAGTGTTTTATCAGTTTTTGTGTTATAAGGTGGAAGATACGGTGTACCTCTGTAATCACCAGAGTTCCCACCGTGAAGCCAAAGCAGCATCATAGCTGAATGACGACTTACATGAATATCTGGGTATATGGAATATAGGAATTTACTGTTTGTCCACTTTTTTGCTACCTGGACAAAGCTGCATCTCTTGGATCTCGAACTGGCTGAGGTTTAGGTTTGCGGAACGCTGCTTCCTTTAAGTCCTTCTGGATCTGGGGCTTTTACTTCTGAAGTAAAGTCCTCTATAGCAACCAGGACCAGAAACCTTCCTCCTTAAGCATGACATCAACCCTCCACTCTGTTTTCCTCATGGGGAGCATCAACCGCCTTCTAGCCAAGACTCCAAACAGCTGCTTGCATCACCAAGACTTTGACGCACGGTCTCTTCAGGCTCCATCCTGCTTAACAATCTGACCAGGAGTGGATGAAACATGGAAAAACAGTCCATGAGATAATTGTTGTTTTTTCAAAATGCAAATACCTCCCAGTTCTGTTTATGATATATATATTCCAGACACGCCTACTTGAGGTCAGCAGCGTACAGTTGTCTGGGGAGAAACAGGACACGGACACGGCTTCAAAAGAAATCAAGGTTTGTCTCTTTTAAAGTTCTCAAATACATTTTCATGTATTTGTAGTAGTCATAATAATTATCTGATAGCCAATGACAAATCTATTTGGAGTGAATGATTGGTATTTTTTTTAATCTAAAATCCACTTGTATAAGAGAACCAATTATTGTTCACTGTATGTTAACGGATGAATATAAATTCTGCTAATATTGCGTATGTAAAGGCCAGGGAGCTGCAGCATATTGGGACAGTGAAATTGTCAAATTTCAACCAAATATACGTCCAGTTTTGACCGAGACTTTCAGAACTCCTTTGACCTGAAATACTGGAATTATTTAACCGTCATCCACTAACCTCCTTTAAAAGAAGATGACTGTAAAATATTGAAAGTGAATGACATAGATAGGTTTTTAAAAATGTTTCATTCTCTTGTTTGTGAAAACTAATCACCAGTGTTATTGTAGTCTACCAGGGCTGAAAGTTTAATATCCAATACAAATAATTCAGGTGAAGGTTGTTTTTTTTTATAATAGTAAAATGTTTGGTGGGTTTTATTTCATTGTAACCTGGACGTCGTGCAAGAATATTTTCATACTTTAATAATCCTCGATCTCTCGCTCTTTTTTCTTCGAGGTTTGTTCACCAAACTCTCACTGCACAAACTTGTTATCAATCAATCTATCGCTTTCAGACTGATGATCACCTCTTCATGAGGCGGTGGTCGTTTGTGATCATCGTAATCAAAGCCCTTAAACTGCCATTTAAAGCTGCCTGTTCTGCTCCGTTTCATTAACATAAGTGTTAGTAAAGAAAATGACTGGAGCTTCAAGTCATGCTCTCAGAAATCAGCATTTCTCTTCTGATTCTTTCGGAATTATCTTTAGTCATTATTGTAATTTTTACTTTGCGTAGACAAATCTAAATGCATTCAAATTCATTCATCTTCCGTAACCTGCTTATCCAGTTAAGGGTCGCTGGAGCCGATCCCAGCTGTCAATGGGCGAAGGGCAGGGGTGTCCAGGTTCACCTGGACAGGTCGCCAGCCTGTCACAGGGCTGACATATATAGACAAACAACCATTCACGCTCACATTCACACCTACGGGCAATTTAGAGTCATCGAATAATCCTAAAGTGCATGTCTTTGGACTGTGGGAGGAAGCCGGAGAACCCGGAGAGAACCCACGCTGACGGCATGCAAACTCCACACAGAAGGCCGTCTGGTCCGGGAATGGAATCCGGGCCCCTCTTGCTGTGAGGCGACAGTGCTAACCACTACACCACCGTGCAGCCTGCATTCAAATTAAGGCATTCAAATGTTAAAGTTAAACAGGTCTGGTCACTCGTCATTACATCACATTACATTACATTACAGTCATTTAGCAGAGGCTTTTCTCCAAAGCGACTTACAGTCAGTAGTATGTTACATATCATTCACCCATTCACACACTGATGACAGGCTACCATCAAGGTGCCACCATCAGACTCTAACTAACATTCATCATCCAGTCCACACCGATGGCAAGCCTTCAGGAGCAACTTGGGGTTAAGTGTCTTGCCCAAGGACACATCGACTGCCGAAGCCGGGTATCGAACCACCGACCCTCTGATTGGAGAACTACCTTGCTCTCCACTACGCCACAGCCGCCTCATCTCCTTAGAACCAAAGAGAAAACTGGTGAATGCCACAAATGATCTTAAACGTAGAACTAATCTGTTTTTTTTTCACGTGGTTTTTGCTTTTGTCAATAAAAGTTGATGCCAAATGAATTCAGACGTATCAAACATTTAAATTAGATGACTGATTATCTGTTTCTGCTGTCTGCGTCTCCAGACATCATGAATCATGACCATCACCCATAGACTGTATATAAGAAGTCCATTATTAATTGACTGCCATTTTAAAGCCTAAAGTGTGACATTTTTGCCAGAGCATCTTAGTTTTTGGCCTTTGCTTTCTTGGTTTTTGCCACATAAAGGGACACTAGATGGCCGAGGCAACAGAATGCTGTATTCAGCAAACGATTTTGGGCGACCAAAATGTTACAATCCACTTCAATAAAGTGTAAACATACTATGAAAGGGTTGAGTTCTAAGACGAAAACACGGACGACTTCCAGACTAGACGACGCTGTGGTGTGGACCTGTCAATCAGTGTGTAGCCCCGCCCTAAAGCATCCCCTGCTTTATGGTCTGTTTGACTCTAAATGGAGCATCATTTACTAAATGAACATCATGCTGTATTGAAGAAGACTTGAAACTAGAGATTGAGACCATAAACTCATGTTTACAATGTTTACTGAGGGAATAAATCAAGAGAGAAGTAGAGTCATTTTCTCATAGACTTCTATACAACCAGAGGAGTCGCCCCCTGGTGGACAGGAGAGAGAATGCAGCTTTAAGACATGAAGCTTTGACTTCAATTTTCTAACCTGGAGGTCGCCCCTGTGGAAACTAGCTGAAATGAAAGAACAATTAAAACTTGCCCAGTTAAAACAAATTCCTAAAGATGTCTCTCCAGTTATCTATCATAGATGGTGAGTTGACCAAGAAGCCTCGTATAGCTTATAGTGCCAACTTATAGCCAAACTATGATGTAGCCAATTTTATTAGCTCGAACCCAGTTAATTATTTGCGACATTTCAAAAGTTTTCTTTAAAATCTGTTGAGACTTGGCCACCACCAGTTGCATGTTGCTGTTCCATATTTTCCATATACTCCCTTACTTTCTCTCTCTTTTCCACAGGCCATGTCCGTCAACTCTTCATCCTCCCTCAATGCCAGCCACGTCGTTCCGTTCTACCTCGCCTGCCTGGAATCCATGGGCAGTAAAGTCATCTGGATCGTGCTCACCTCCATCCACATCCTCTTCCTCCTCCCTCTCTGCATCCTCGTCCTCCACATGGGTTTCAAACGATGGAGGCTTGCAGGGCAGAAAACGAGCCACTCCGACTTCTTCACCTACCATGCAGTCACTGTGGAGATTCTCAGTGCTTTTGGATTTCTACTTTATTCAGTAGGCATAGTCACCCACAGAGTGGCGATGATAGTTTCGGGGATGTATTTATCATGCATTATATTCCCTGGACACACTCTATTCCACCTCCTGACCTGTGTGGAGCGCTACTTGGCTGTTGTTCACCCCGTCAACTACATGCGCATGCGAGAAACAGGAGGGGTCAGGATTAGAAACATCAGCATTTTGGGCGCGTGGCTGATCTGCCTCGGATGGATCGGGGTAACAAAATTGTATCTGCCTGGTTTTCCCTCCAACCCGTTAATCTGCATGTTGGGCGTCTCAGTAATCATCATATCTTTCTGCTGCCTTTCTGTTCTCCGCGTTCTGAAACATCCAGGGCCGGGTCAGGTGGGCGGGGTCAAGCAGCGGGTTGACCAATCAAAGCAGAGAGCTTTCCACATCATCCTGGTCATAACGGGAGCTCTGCTGTTGAGGTTTGCCGGGCTCCTGGTCAGTTTTGGCTTGTCGTATTTTCCGTTGATTAGTATGGAAGATTTGTGTGCGTTGATGGATTCTGGGATACTTCTGGGTTTTCCCAGCAGTCTGGTTCTGCCTCTGCTGTTTTTACACAAGTCAAGAAAACTGGCATGTTGTCGGCCCAACACTGAATAAGAAGTCATGAAAAGAGAGACCAAGGGAAGCAGGGATTTAGAATTAAGATTATGTGAAGTCTTAATAATGCCAATAACAAAAGAAATCCATGCTTGGACTTTGTCAACACTATGTTGTGTCTGTCTATATGTTAAAATGAGGTGAAAAATGATATACAATATTGTTTAGTCCCAATCTGATTTCATAGGAAGGTGTATAAATAGACATAGACTTTTCTGCGTGTCAGTAGAGTCCATTTTAAACTTTTCGTTTTTCATTAATATCCCATGGGTCATGTTGGTTAGGTGTAGGGAACAAAATGACTTAGTTAGCTTTAGGAAAAACATCCTGGTTGGGCCTAAAATAACGATGTGAACAAATTGAAATATGTACAGAAAACACGTTACTGACATTACTTATTGCAAAAAACGGAAAACCATTTGGGACACCGGTTGCGATCACCGGTCTCCTGGTTGCAAGTTCTGTGTCAACCACAGATCAACTTTCTCACATTTTAATGACGTGACTTGTTCAGAGTGTATCACAGTTATGCAGATGCAGTAAACATATTATGACAAATTACATAAAAAAGACATGCAATTATTTTGTGATTCAAACGCATTTTGGTGAGAGCGGATTGTTTATTCCATATTTCTGTTTTATAGAGCCCCCTAACAAACCCCCTTTCTAATAAGTCCATGCACATGTGTGAATCCCTCAGACATTTCCGTAATAAAAGGAACTTGCCATGATTTTGCTGTAAAATGTATCCTCTTAAATGTGCGACATTGCCTTTAAATCGTATTTGTCAAACAGAACTTTTTCTGTAGTTGTTGGTGACGCCTCATATCCTATGGTGTTCCCCAAGACTCTGTGTTTGGCCCCTTGCTTTTATCTGAATACATGCTCCGACTTTGTCACATTTTCCACTCAACATTTAATGCCACTGTTATGCAGATGACACTCTTATCTATGTTTTAAAAAACAATGTTGCCTACTACCTGGTCTCCTAGAAATCAAGGATCAAGTGTTGGATGTCTCAAAGCCTTCTCCAGCTAAATGTAAATAAACCATAAATAGTAACTCTTTGAGAAAGGAAAACCATTAGATTTTATTCTATTTTATTCTATTTCAGTGTACTTTGACTTTATTAATATAGTTTAGTTTTTCCCATGTAATACACTTTGCATTTTTATTTCAAAAGGTGCAATATAAATCATGTTTATTATTGGTGTAGTTCCTTATAACATAAACAGCTCAGTGGATCAGATGACTTCACATGATTTCAACAAAGCAGGTAGTAGATTAGATCTGGATGCACCTGAACTTGTATTATCTACTTAAATGTTTTATTGTGTTTATTGTAATCTTTTTCTAAACTTATTCATTTGTTTTGCCTATTTATTATTTATAAACATATTATTTCACTCATCGTTTTTACTGCTATTGCATGTTTCTTTTATAATTGATGGGTTTTATTCTGTTTACTGTTGAGTGAGTCTGTTTTTATGTGTTCTAAGTGTTCTGAACCTCTGTAACTCCTTTGACGTACCAAATCCCTGCTGTAAAACTCAACATAAAGTAAACTTCTTTTACCTTTATATCTGCTGTGTCATGTGTCTGCATTTGTGTCTACCTAGATGTTGTTAGAAACTAGTAACTGTGACAAAATCAGAATTATTGGTTTGGTGTTGCTGCATTGGATTGTGTTTATGTCCGCTTACAGAACAGTGAATCAGTGAGGTTGTGTTGTGAAATAACATATTGGACTTCCCCAGAGAACTGACACACTGAATTTAAAAATGATTTATCCCGTCATTTGCATGGCCACTAGCTGCTATACCTTCATGCCTTATGGAAACACATTACTTCTGTTTTGCATTTTTTCCCATCGCCGGCCATACCTGTACATGAAACTGTCACAGGTGAGTTATGATAAACGAGAGAGAGTAATAATAAACCTAAGCCATTTTTTGAACTTTTTAGACTATCTTGAAAACTGATAATGTCTTGACTTACCTGATCGTGTGAATTAGCTTCTGTTCACACAATTAAATCAAACTCCAAAAAGCGAACTGTAATGAAAATGAGTTTCAGATGATGAAAATGTAATGGGAGTGTAGCAATATGCTGTTCATCAATAAACAACAATAAATCAAGTTTGTACAGGTGTTTATTTATTGAATCAAATCTAACATCACAGGTCACATGATCTGACAGTGTTGTGATGGAACCAATAGACATTCTGAATTACAATTAGGTCAAAGATAAATAAAACTCCAATTCATACTACTTGGTTTAGAAATATTGTTTTTTTTTCAATAAAAATGTAATTTCTAAATGCCAGCTATAGAATGTTAAACCAACCTGGCAACAACACAGTAAAATCTCAGGAACCACATACGCTGTTACACCTTACTTTAGACACTTTAGACACTAGTGACCCCGCTGAGATCCCCATAAAACCAGGTCTAACTTTCTAGTAACCACTGGCAACATTCAACAAACTACTGTGTAACAAACAAGCAACAGTACCCAGCCCTAATGGAAACAGCTAGTTAGGGCTGGATCAGGTTTGTAGTGAGGGCTGGTTCAGGTTTGTAGTGAGGGCTGGTTCAGGTTTGTAGTGAGGGCTGGTTCAGGTTTGTAGTGAGGGCTGGTTCAGGTTTGTAGTGAGGGCTGGTTCAGGTTTGTAGTGAGGGCTGGTTCAGGTTTGTAGTGAGGGCTGGTTCAGGTTTGCTATAGGTCCAGACTGCGGGGGACTACCTAGGACGCACTGAGCTCCTCTCTCCTCTTCTCTCTCTCCATCTTTATGTATTCATGTCCCATTTATGCACATTACTGACTTTGCTTCTTCCCTGGAGTCTTTGTGCTTTCTTGCCTCGCAGGTTTCCATGGATGGTGGTTTAACCTGGACACCCACTACTACTATTATTAATATTATTGGTCACATTACTATTACTGTTACTGCTTTTATTATCATTATTCATTTATTATATCCACTGCTGCTTTTTTCATTAGTTGTCATATTTTTTTCTATTATTATTTCTGCTATTATTGGTGCTACTCCTGCTATTACAACTCTCATTATATGTTTGTGTTATGGATTTACTTTGTTTTTCTTTTCTGATGCGAGGGACCAATGACAGAGGATGTCATACGCTGTACAGATTGTAAAGAGCTCTGAAGCAAATTTGTGATTTGTGATAAGGGGCTAGAAAATTGAAATCAGTAGACAAAAAATATGCCTTTCAGCGTGACAGTATAGTTCCCTCTATACTGTCACTGTCATCAGATTGATGATACTCTGACATAGTCCAATCTTTAGCCTGATTCAGTGTTTACAACCTGGTCATTTTCCTGCCACACTGCAGACATCATTAATACACACCCAACACTTTCGCTCAGCAACAGTGACAAATCAAGAGCATCGCAAACCAGCATCCCTGCTAAGCCCAGGAGCAGCACTCCCGTTATGGTCATGATGGTGCAGAAAGCCCGGCGCTTCATTTGGTCGACCCGTTCCCCATCCCAGCCCGTCTCCCCCGGCCCTGGGCGCCTCAGAGCACAGAGAACGGACAGGCCGCAAAAACCGACCACGAATCCACAGCGCAGAAATACAAATAATCAGTTATATCCACAAAACGACGCCCAACAGCCAAACACAGCCAATGCTGATGTTTCTGATCCTGACGCCACCTTTGCTCTTCAGACCCAGGTAGGTAACGGGGTGAACAACAGCCAGGTAGCGCTCCATACAGGTCAGGGAGTGAAAGTGTATTTTTACACACCAGGGGGCACTGAAAATCTTACGGCCATAGTTCGCCTTCACTGGGAGATCAGCGTATCCACCGCCGAAGTAGAAGAAGGACCCCAAGATTACAATCATCTCCATGGCGACCAGGTGGAAGGTGAAGACATCAGAATGACGGGTAGTTGCCGTCGTCGTGGAGCCGGAGCGCTGCTTCTTCCATCGCTGGTAGCCAAGGTGGAGGACGAGGGCGCTGACAGGGAGGAGGAGGAGCATGTTGGTGACGGAGAAGGTTGTGAGGATTAGGATGCCTATCGGGGATCTGTAGCCATCCAGGAAAAGGAAGGAGGAGTTGGAGGAGCGTCGGGACGTATCGATCGAATGATCCGCAAACGCAGAGCTGACCGACATATTTCTGGATATGGAGGTCTGAAAAAGGAGGAAGAGGCACGAAGAAGAGGAGGATAGAAAGAGGGGAAGGGAGAAAACAAAAAGAGACATGAGGAAAATATACAGAAATAATTGGACAATAACTCATTGAAGGATTACTGCACATTTTACAACTGGTGTCTGGACTCAAAAAAAATGAATTAATGGTAGATCTTTATGGTGGCAACGATAGCAACATGACTGAAAATCTGTTAGAAAAAGAAACAGTGTGTCATGACTATGAAAGTCTATGGTATAAATGTAATGATTTAACCCTAATACAATGGATGTAAACTCCTTGACTATCCAACTGTAGTACACATAATAAAAACACAATATAATAATAATAATAAAACATAATAATAATAATAATAATCAGTATTATTATCATGACAATGATTACACAATAATACAATAACTACACAATAATACTTATAATCATAATAACAAAAATGATAACAACAATAATAACAATAATAATAAAACCATTAATAATTAAATATAGTAATAACAATACAATAATAATAGTAATGATAATAACAATAATATAATAATAATAATAATAATAATAATAATAATAATAATAATAATAATAATAATAATAATAATAATAATAATAATAATAATAATAATAATAGTGATATACCACTTTTCCATCTATACAACTGTTTATTTTTCAACTATGTAACATTAACTATTATTCTTCAGTTTTACGAATAACAACTTCCATCACTTTCTCAATAAGAGAGTTGGTTATTATTTCTGGAAATACAAATATATTATATTTGCACATGCGTATAATTTATACAGCCTATTTTATCATAAATTATATAATTCATAAAACTAACATACTGCACATGATGTGCCATGTTAATTTGTTAAAGTAAAATAATATAATAATGATTCTGATATTGTTAAACACCCACCTCAGCAGCCTCTGATCGTCCTTCTCCTGCGTCTCCAAACTCACTGACTGGGGCTCACTGCTGTCTGGTCCACATATATATATTAACACATGCATGTTCTGAGTGTGTTTAACAAAGAAACTATCGAGAGCAGGGCTTCTTTGCATGTTGCAAAACTGATCAGATTTCTTTACGGTTGAATTGCGATAGGTAAATGTATTTTCCTTGATATTGCTCTGCAGGGAGGTCAGAGCTCAAACACTGGAGAACGATGGGTTCAACCAAGAGGCAGAAAACCCCAAATCATAAAACGATTTGTTTTGCATCAGTTTATAATTACAGTCTGTCGAGATGACACAAACAAAACACACACATTCACAATTGAGAGTTATTATTGTCAGCTTTATTCGTTCATTTGAGTACAGAAACATTATTTTATTAAAACTGTCTTGATTGTTAAACAAATTTGCAATAAAGCGCTTTCACAAACTCAAAAGACCCATACAGTCATTAATATGTTCCTTATTATGTTCAAAAAGAAAAAGATTCAGATGATGCAAATTTACAAACACTGGTGTGTATTCAAATCTTCTTGTTCTAGTCTGTGTGATTGTACATGGTTTTGTTATTTTAGTCATTTCTGTGGCTGCAGTTTGGTCGAGCAGGCACGACGGGAAAATAATTTGTCTTCCATGTCATCTTCCAGTTTCTCTACGTATTCTGTTCATAACTGAAGATGCCCCTCCTCTTGGCCAGGATGGTGGGCAACCAGAGCTGCAATTTAATCTGACTTCTCCTACAATGCATGCTGGGAGATGAAGTGTATGTGAACAGGGAAACCTTTCCAATTTGCTGTAATGCATTCAAGAGAGAGAAATCACTCTATGAGTACTGTTACTGCTACTAATACTAGTGATGTCACAACTACTACCAACACTACTTATTACTTCCTCTTTGACTGCTGCAAACAAGTAAAACTCCAAATCAACTAAAACTGCAACCATTAGTCGTTTAATCTTTGAATTAAATTGACAGAAAATAAATCTCTGAGAGAGAGAGGGCATTTTTTGGGTGCGTGGGATTGGATAACGGACGGATCAAACAAACACAGGACTTTCACCCCACAGACCACCGTTCCTGTCCCGTGAGAAACACAGTTAACATTTACCTCTTTAACCTCACGTTTATCATGTAAATTACATTCTAAACTTAACACCACTTGTGAAACTTATTTGAACCCAAACCACAATCTCACCATTAACCTTTTGTTGCCTAAACCTAAGCAAGTAAACCTAAAAAACTAAATAAACTTACATTGGAAGACACTGTATGTATGTAAGGAGTGGAAACTGTACATTTTCTTTTAACTTTGGACGTCCAAAAATGACACGAGTGTAGTACGTAGAGTGGCATCATTTGAAGCGTATAGCCACACTGATCAAGCCTATGTACTTGACGATGTGGGAGTGTAAAACCACCCGCTAACTTAAAGCTAAAACTTAAAGCTACTTAATAAAATCCTAGCAACCTTTTCCATTTGAAGAAGATAAAATGGTATTTTTCCAAATCTTGTGCTTTTTTAAAGATTTGTTTCATTGCAAACATGAAGAGGAGTGTTTGTAGCAGGTGACTGCTATTATCAGTTGGCATTTTTCAAATAATTAGATTATGATACTCTACTCCTTCGATACAGATTTAATTCATTATAAATGATTACAGTAGGTCATTTCATGGGTTAGATAAATAACCCTCGGTAGACTGTTCACAGTGAGGAATCTTTAATATAAATCCATTATCATTGTGACTAATTAAATCAATTCTCTCAGTGGATTACAGTTTACAATATTATGAAATTAGCTGAGCATTATACAAATTATTTAGAGTTACACATAAAGGATTCAAATTGCATTCTATCTTTTATGTTTTTTGGACACAATAATCACAACAAATCTGGGATTGACACATAATCAGATGATGTATCTCCTGAATTTCTTGTATGTAATCAGAATTATTTTTATATGACTCACTGTAATCTGACATGACAAACCTTCCATGGAGTCCAATATACTCTTAATCCCTCTATTTAAAATTGACTTCCTTCAAATGTAATCCAATGCTTATCTTTAGCCACTTTTAGAAGAGCAGCATGATAGTTTCCCCGCCCTGTGTAGATACATCAGAGGTAACACCAAACTGCTGGGCATATTAAACCAGATATAAGAAGTTATTATCCCACACTGGACATAGTGGCTCAGCAGCGGCGAGTTCTTCGCAACCAAGACGATGAGGACCCCGACAAACCAAAACCACAGCGCGCCTGATATGGCCATGACCGTGTGGGAAGCCCTCAGCTTTGACTGGTTGACTCGCCCCCTGTTCCCACCCAATTCCCCCGGCCCAGGGTGAATCAGAACACGGAAAACCGAAATGCTGCAGAAAGATACGACAATTAAAAAGCAGGGCAAGAGTAAGAAAAATGTGGTGTCAATTAAAGAAGGAACAAGAAAAACTAATACAGAGGTCCAGCCAATGCACAGCAGCCAACCACATCCGGTGCTGATGTTCCTGATCTTGACCCACTTCCCCTTTCTCAACCCCAGGTAGGTGACGGGGTGAACGACAGCCAGGTATCGCTCCACACAGGTAAGGATGTGAAAGACGCTCTCTCCATATAAAGTTAGGGTTTTAAGCCAGTACCCCATCAACAGCATCACTGGAAGATCAGCAAGGGAGCTGCAATGGTAGACGGCAAACCCCAAACACCAGACCAGCTCGGCGGCAGCCATGTGGTGGGCGAAGACGTCGGAGTGGCTCATGGAAGCAGACGAGCGCCATCGTTGGCGACCCAGATACAGGACAAGGATGGAGATCGGGAGGAGGATGACGACTCTGGTGACGCCGAAGGCAATGTCTATTAAGTTACAAACTGTGTATTTGGAGAAATCAAAATCGAGGGAGGAGTTGAAGGCGGAAGAGGAGTTGACTGACATATCTACAGTATGTTGAGGCCTGAGGAGGAGAAGATAAAGGAAATGGGCTGTGAAACAACCCATGAAAAGTTGCAATCAACAAAAACAGTGACAAAATGCCAACTACAAGAATATGTTGGGCAACAACACGTAGTCGTTTGATTGTTGGAGCATTGCTCTGATTTGGATAACCAAAGTTATGACGAACCATTATGAGGGAAACTAGAAACGTGTCCATCAAACTTGACGACAATCGGTCCAATGGTTGTTGAGACATTTCACTGAAGAACGAAACATGTCAACCTTAAAGATAACCAAAAATTGCCAGGATTCATCCTCTGGGGACCATGAATGTTTCTACGAAATTTCATGGCAATCCATCCAATAGAGTTGTCCAGACTGATATATACAGACCAAAGTGGTAGACTGACATTGCCCTAAAAATATGATCTGAAAATCAACTCAACATGACGATGTCTGAGCCAGTGGCTAAAATAAGTGGCTAAAAGTGTATATATATATATAATATAGTAATTTGCTGCTAAACTAATTCTCTGAATGACATATATTAACCTTTTAAGTTATCACACTCACCTTGTCAGCGGTCTGTGTTTGAGATCGTCCTCCTCCTGCGTCTCCAAACTCACTGACTGGTTCCTAATGGTCCACTTATATTAATATAATATGTGTGTCTGGTTGTGGGTTATTAATGATGTTCATGTGTCAGAGTGACGGAGGGAAGCAGCAGGTGCTTTGCATGTTTCAGAACTAATTTATTCAGACTCCAGCCTGTAAATCAAAGTAGGCAAATGTTTCTCTCACACGATTCTTTCAGGGAGCAGCAGCACTGCTGGTGAGCCGGCATGTTTTCTTAAGGTCACTTTTATGTGACAGGTCAACCCTCCAGCTTCTCACTCCCAAGAAAAGGCCAGTACACAGAATATCATCACAAGAAAGACAGCAGTTTATTAAAAGCTTTGAGATGTGCCATGCCCAAAACAACCAACAAAAATCCACTAATCAAAAACCCAAACTTTCTTAGCAAAAAACAACAACAGTTAAAGAAAAGACAATTCTCTGACTGGAGCTCCTAAACATAAACAAGAGAACATTTTCCATTCAAAGTTGAACTGTTCAATATTGTCATATGAACAATGGGTCAAATTGTCAGTAAACTTTTTAGCCCATAGTTGTCTCGCTGATTTCATCAACCATCTTCATCAAACACCGTAAATTTTTTTCTTTTTTCTTAGGGGATGGTGGAGACCAAACCAGAGTTTAAAGGCTACTAAAACAACAATTTGGTAGTAGTGGTTTTGGTCAAAGTAATGAGAAAGTCAAGTATCTCAAGAGTTTTTGTAATTGTTTAACCAAGACTACAGTCGGTCTCTCCCTTATTGAAATGATATAATCTTAAAAATGTGCTTCCTAATGCATTATAGTACATGAAAGTGATTATCAGCCAATAGCCGAGCTAGCTACGTGGCTCTATGAATGGCAATTTTCAAAAATAATCCCAAAGACTCCTATCTAGCATAACGGTCAAAGTTGAACTTTGCAAACTGAACAGAAATGTATTGTTTTTTTAGCCACTGAATGCTCAAAGCAGTGCAGTACCCTGATTCTACATCTAGAAAAGCTGTCAAGTCAAAATTCTATTTGTCCAATGATTTGGTTTATGACCAAAAAACTACAAAACATATCAGCATAAACTGCATTAAATGCTAATTACCAAAAGTTAGCGAGCTAACATCGTAAACTAAGATAATGGAATAACAAGCATCAATTGCATTTTACAACTATTACATTTTGCTAAATTCTTTCTTTTGCTGACTTAACATCGTTTAGATGAAAAACATGTCATATTTAGCCTAGCTTACCACGTAGACACGCAGCATGTTGAAACCATTGGCTAACATTTGGCAAAAATAAAATAAACTGTCCTCAGCTTATCTGATTCATCAAAGCAGCTTATCAGCATGTATCTTTTTTCAGTTTATATCACAACATGTAAGAAAAAGCTTGCTTTTAGCTCTAGGACTCATAAATCTAGAGTAGAAACTGTATACAGTCCAAACGTGTTAAAGAAATAATCCAAATCAAATTTATTTTTGAGCTTCTGACATTTAAATATGTGAAGCAGCTCTGGTGCTGACATTCACTGATTCATCCGTCCATTAAACTGGATGCTTGACAGAATTCAAATGACCCGTGAGCTAAAACTGCTGCTTATTCAAATCAGATATATGACCCAGAACACCTGTGTGTTCTCTCAGTCTCTGTGTGGCCCTTCAAGGCCGCTGTTGTGACAATGATTTTTTTAATTTTGGAGGAAGAGTATTATTGTTGAGAGACAAATAGAATGATTAAAAAAAACATTTTGTACACAAAGAGCATGAAATGTTCAGAGATATAACCGTGGTTGCTCGTAGTGACGGCGTGTCTGAAATCAATGACAGCTTTTCAATGCTATATGGTCCACATGTGTGTGTGTGTGTGTGTGTGTGTGTGTGTGTGTGTGTGTGTGTGTGTGTGTGTGTGTGTGTGTGTGTGTGTGTGTGTGTGTGTGTGTGTGTGTGTGTGTGTGTGTGTGTCTGTGTTTTTGCATATCTAAAAACAAACTGCTGATTTTGTTTGACTGCAGGTGATAAATCACAGCAGGCAAATTTTTGTTAATGGTCTAGTCTTCCACAAGGGCAGGGTCAGTTCTTACTGGTACAGAGTCAGTGTTTGGCTTAAGGGCACTGCAGCAGGGTGGCTTATTTATCAGCATCTCAAATCAGTAGGCGGCAACCTCTGGTTCTGGCGAGTGAAGTCAATGCTTCATGTCTTAAAGATGCATTCTCTCTAGTGTCCATCAGGGGGCGACTCCTCCTCTACTCTTTAGGGCGGGGCTACACACTGATTGACAGGTCTCTACCAGAGACGTATACGCCGTCTCTACGTCAATCCTCCTAAGTCCATATATGGTCACTTCTGTTCATCTGTTGCAAAATTAACAATTTAGGCGAAACCGGCAAACTCAAGGCTTCATAACAGTAGTTCACAAACCAATGGGTGACACTGCTAATGGTTTTAATTCAATGTTTAAATCTTGCTAAGTCGTCTGGATGTCTGGGGCAAAACATCACTAACGTTGACAACATGCACACTCATATTTATATTTATGTCTATTTAATTAAGAGATAAATATGATCTAAATTTACACTACTTTTAAATGTAATTGAATAAAATCTCATTTATGCTGCTTTTAACCCAAATTCTCAAACTGATTCAGTGTTGTGTTTACAGCCTGTTAGTTTTCCTGCTCTGTGCAGAAACAGCAGAGGTAACACCAGACTGCTGGGCATCGAGAACAGGACTGCGGACAGAATTAAATAACTCTCACATCGAATATCCACGGATGAAGCCAACACCAGAGTGGATATGAGGGTGCTGAAGAGCCTCAACATCAGAGCTACTGTTATGGCCATGATCGTGAAGAAAGCCCTCTGCTTTGATTGGTCAACCCGCTCCCTGTCCCCTCCAACTTCCCCCGGCCCCGGACGAATCAGAACACAGAGAACAGAAAGGCTGCAGAAGAACACGCCAAATAAAGACAGGACCAAGAACAAGACGCTTGAGATGAGCACATACGTAACATTATTAAAGGTTGCTTGACTGACTGTTACAATGCAAATCGCCCAAACACACCCGATGCTGATGTTTCTGATCCTGACCCGCTCGCCGTTCTCAGCCCCAGGTAGGTGACGGGGTGAACCACAGCCAGGTAGCGCTCCACACAGGTGAGGAGGTGGAACAGAGTCTGACCGGGCAAGACGCTGGAGCTGAGAATGTACCCCGCATGCCTTAACGCTGGTCGATTCATGTAGATGTCAGAACAGAGTAAAGGAGGCCCCAAGACACCGATCAGCTCCAGGGCCACCATGTGGAAGGTGAAGATGTCGGAGTGGCTCGTCGCCGCCGTCCCCGCGGCAACAGAGCGCTGTTTCCTCCAGCGTTGGAAGCCAATGTGCAAGACGTGGGCGAAGAGAAGGAGGAGGAGGATGCAGGCGACGAAGACGGACGAGAAGATGATAATGTCGCCGTGGCAATCGGGAGGTGGGGAATGGAGGGAGGAATTGAGCGACATGTCTATTTGTTTGGACGGAGAAAATAGAGAAAGAGAGAATGACATCGTTGGTATAAGGTTCAAGTAAAACATTGAGAATTTGTTAAAGAGAAAGTTAACACAATATTTAGTTTGAACATGGCCCCTTAATGACTTCAATGCGTTCCAACATCCCCATCAGATCACTAACTCCCTCTCTGACTGTCGACATGAGATCTTATCTAATGGATGCAACAACATGACATGACATTATTCAGCCCAGGATCATGGAAGTTCGTAAAACAGGGACGAAATTTCAATCTATTGGTTCGTGTCCAGGGACTCGAATTGTCTGGTTTTTTTGGTGTCGCTCAGCATGAAAATAAAGCCAATGGAGTGTCAATTAGGAGCGTTATTCATGGTGGAGACACAAATTAAATGCATAAACGTGACTAAGCGACAGTCGGATTAAGTGTTGATTTCATAATTTCCAAAAAACACTACTAAGGGCGGCTGGGTCCAACAAACAAGACTGTCAACCAGGAGACCGGGGTTCAAACTCTTGTTATTGCCTTCAAGAGTTGGTTTTCTTGCTTAGACCAAAGACCAACCATGATGTTTTCCCTTAATTTAACAAAGTGGAATTGTTGCCTAAACCTAAGTCGTTACAAAAAGAAAGTCGTGCAGAGTGACACACAAAATAAAACACAATTCGTGTCCCTTAACACGAAACCAATACATTGTATTTTGTGCATTCTATTTTTAATACATTTTATTTGATTCAACATAAACTGTTGGGCACAATTTTTGAGTTTTTGCACTCGGAGGGCATCCGGGATGTAAAGTCGAACATCGAACTGAAAGACACCTGAGTAAACTGCTAATCTCACATCATGTTAATTGCAAAGATTTATTTTTAGATGCATTTTATTATAAGTATTCTAAAATGATTTTTCAGTGTTATTTTACAAATATAAATTGATAAACTTCATGAAAACTTGATTAAAGATCACCTACCTTCGAGGAGTTCTTGTCATCGTTAGGTGTGTCTGATATCAATGACAACTTATGTGCAGGTGTGTGTGTGTGTGTGTGTGTGTGTGTGTGTGTGTGTGTGTGTGTGTGTGTGTGTGTGTGTGTGTGTGTGTGTGTGTGTGTGTGTGTGTGTGCATTGTGCATAATGTGTCAGCAGGACTGTGGATCATTTTTTTTTGCATATCAAAAAAAACCAACTGCTGATTTCATTTGACTGCAGGTGATAAATCACAGCACTAGTCTTCCACAAGAGCAGGGTCAGTTCTTACTGGTACAGATTCAGTGTTTGGCTCAAGGGCACTGCAGCAGGGCGGCTTATTTATCAGCATCTCAAATCAGTAGGCAACACAGACACTAAAAGCTATCAATCTAATCTTAAATTAATATGATGATCATGATAACCTTTACATGTGATAAGTCTCAAGATATTCAGGTGATTGTTGTATTTTTCATGGTTGCAGTGCAAACAGGAACTGCTAGAGATAAAAGCAGCAAGAAATGATGCCGAATAACCAAAATGTAAACAAACGTGGATGAAAAAAATGAAGGTATAGATAGTTCAACGTTTTGTGGAAATATGATTGATAGACTACACTATAGATGAGAAGACTGATGACCACGCATGTTTATACAACAAGTATGCAACTTCTGCCAGCATCCAGTTGACTTAGCTTAGCACAAAGACTGGAAACGGGGGAAACAGTTAGCCTAGCTTGGCTTTGTCCAAAAGTAACTTTATCCACCCACCAGAACCTCTAATTTAACCAATTAACACATTACACAAGTGTTAAAAAGACGAGTTCAGCTTTACTCTACGGATGGCAATGTTGGTTTGTCAACTCAAATATCTTCACATCTACTGGACGTATTGCTATAAAATTTAGTACCAACATTCGTGCTCCCCAGAGAATACATCCTACCAACATTTATGATTCTCTGACCTTTCTTCTAGTTTTATCAGCAGATCAAAGTTTGTATTTATCCTGTGAAATAGCTCCACGTCGATTGGATTGATTGGCCAAACTATGAACCATGAATCCTTTAAGATCTCCTTGACGTTTACTTTAGAGCAACAGTCAGGTGTGTAATAGTTTCATGCAGTGTTTTCTCTTTGTCCAAATCCTCCATCCATCTTCTGTTCTTCTACTTCTGCTTTGACTCCAGCGTTTTTGGTTCTCCATCCTCATCTTCAACCTTTCTCACCAACGATGGAGAAGCCAGCGCTCCACAATGACAACGAGACATTTTTCCAATCGTCCCATTTTATCACATGTTGTGTCATATTTTGTAATTGTCATATCTTTTTAGCAGCCTTTATGTTCTCTGTGTTCTGATTCGTCCGGGGGAAGTGGGCGGGAATCAGGAGCGAGTCGACCAATCAAAAGCAGAGGACTTTCCACACAGTCATGGACATGATGGGGGTGTTGTGGTTGTGGTTTTTGTTGGACTCCTTGTGTGTGTTGCTCTGGACTGATTGAACAACAGATTGTAGCCCTTTAGGAATGCTTAAGATGATGATAGTTACCTTTTAGTGTGTTTGAATCTAAAACAATGTACCATAATGTTATGACACCATTACTGCATTCATATGAAGAATAAATGTTATATTTCTCTCAACCACAGTTACAGATGTCTATGTTGTTGGAACCAATTTAAATACAGCTTTTGATGACTGCTTTTCTTAGGCTTTTATTTACATTTTGGTTATTCATTTTAGTGTTTGAGAATACCATCTGCAGCACAGATGACATACTGACGATATTCAAATATTGGTGCGGCTGTCTCTGGGATCTCACCTCCTATTGAAGCAGCAATGTAAATAAATTAATTTGCATGTTGTAATTTCCCGTAAAAAAGTATCATTAAATGTGACTTGCATAAAAAAAACACCAGTCCTCCTCTCACCTGTTTTTGACGCACATTAAACACGTATTAATATACATTTGGATCAGATTCCAGTGAGCAGCAGACAGAGAGTTTGGAGACGCATGAGAAGGACGATCAGAGAGAAACTAAGCAGAGGTGGGTGATCTTTAGACACTGATATGTTAAACATTTAGTTATTTAGATATTTAGTTATTAATGTGTATTCACCGTAAAGTAGACTGATGCTATTCTATAAAAATAATCTTTGTGGTAAACTTCATTTCCAGGTTGATTTTTTACTGTTCTAGTTCATAATTTGTTTGCTGCAAAGGTATTAAACACTTGTTATTCAAGGTTTTCACACATGCATAATCATTATTTTTTTCACACGTTTTTATATAGTACTTGTTAAATTAGTTTTCACTTGGGAAACCATTAATGCAAGCAAATTAAATTTTAACTTCAGAGATGTATTTTTTCTTCACTTATTACGATCTACCCTGAAATAACTTTTGTTAATTTATTAATTAAGATAAGATAAGATAAGATAAGATAAGATAAGATAAGATAAGATAAAATAAGATAATCCTTTAGTAGAGTAAAGTGCACACAAGAGACATAGTAGAAGAAGACAAGCTAAAAATAAAAAATAAGAATAAAATAAAACAAGTATTATAAATAAGCAATAAAAAAACAGTAGAAAAAACAACAATAACTGAAATATTATATTTACAGACAGAGAAAAAAACAACAACTATTTTAACTATTTAACTATATAAGTAAACACATCTGCTGCTATTGAAGAGCAAACTGTCGGTTTGAAAATACTACTTATGGATCTAAGAGTCAGGATTGAGCTGAGACACATTAAAAAAAAGGCTTCAGATCGAGTTTGGGAGTTCTTTATGATATTTGAGATTTCTTCTTTTGATGATAACTGAGAGATAATTTTCTCTGTCTCAATATTATTTTAACATTCTCTCTTTTGTCCTCCCTCCCTTCTCCTCTTCAGGCCTCCGTGTATATAAACATGTCCGTCAACTCCTCTTCTTCTGATTACCTCCCCTCCAACTCCACCTCCCATCCCATCATGAGCAATTGTTTTAGGTCCAAACTGAGCATCTACATCTTCTCCTTCGTCTCCTTCACCTACATCCTCCCCCTCCCTCTCTTCATCCACGTCCTCTACCTGGGTTATCAGCAATGGAGGAAACAGGGCTCGGTTGGCATGACCGCAACAAGTCACTCTGACATCTTCACCTATCACTCCATCGCCATGCAGCTGAATGAATTATTTGGGTTCGTCACCAGCTTTTGTGGCAGCTACATGGGTCTCCCAGAGATGGGGATTGTGGGGATCTACATCTTGGCCATCACCTCCATCGCACAGAGTATGTTTCACCTCCTCATCTGTGTGGAGCGCTACCTGGCTGTGGTTCACCCCTTCACCTACCTGGGGCTGAGACAGGCAGGCGGGGCCAGGATCAGGAACATCAGCATCGGATGTGTTTGGCTGCTGTGCTTAGGATCTGTGACTCTAACGACTCTAACCAGCTGCGAGTTCAACCTGATCTTTTATTCATGCACCATCAGCTTCTTGTTTGTCGTCCTCTCTTTTTGCAGCATTTGGGTTCTCCGCGCTCTCATGCGTCCAATGCCGGGGAAAGTGGGTGGGAAGAGGAGTCTGGTTGACCAATCAAAGCGGAGGGCTTTCCACACCATCCTGGCTATGATGGGAGTGCTATGGTTAAGGTTTGGGGGGAATCTATTATGCAATTTGTTGTACAATTCATTTGCTCTTGCAGATGTGTGTGTTGTGTTGATGTCAGCTTTGTGGTTCAGTCTGCCCAGCAGTTTGATGTCATCTCTGCTGTTTCTTCACCGAGCAGGAAAATTACAATGCTGCAAACCAAACACTGAATCAGAATGAGGATGGATCACATATGAGACTACCACTCCTTCATTTTTCATGTAAAATCAGAGTTTAAATACTTCAAAATCATTTAAATATAATAATTGTTTTAAATGTTGTGGTTAAATATTACATTTGAATCTTGAATGTGTCAGCAAGAGTCATGGGTACCATTTACGTAAAGTTTTAATAATAGGATGGTGTGGGCCACAAGAGATAAGAGAATGACACTTGCTAGTTAGAAGTGGAACCATGGACATATAAAATGGTGTCATCTGCATAAAAATGTATGTTGTTGCACTGATTTGGAAGAATAATGAAAATGATGTTGTATTTTAATAGTAAGAGACCCAGAATATAACCCTGTGGCACTCCACTACTGATGGTAACATCAATACCAGCACCATTTAGCATGTTAGCATGCTCATATTTCACTGAACAAAAAGTACAACCGAGTCTGATGGGAATGCCTGTAGTTTTAAAGATACTGGTTCAAAAACCAAAGTTCTGGACAAAATACTTTTTTTTAACTGATGCCGTCACAAATTTCTAGAGCGATTCCTCCTGATCATGCCTGAAATAATGAGACATATGTTATACCATTGAATGTAGAAGTCAAGCTAAAAGTGTATGTTCAATAATGTGTATTATATTGAACATGAAGCAGCAACAGTTTGCATTCATTATCTGACTGGCTGCATTTTCAGATGGTCTTGGATAACTACATATTTGCACATATTTGTTGTTCTGGTGGGAAATCTGGACCGAGACTGCAGACACAGCTGTTTAATAAAACCAGCCAAATGACGGGATTTGATTTGAATACACACTCCTCTTTGTTTAGAAGTAATTTGAATCCTGTCAAATGTTATTCTTCATGGACTGATTGCTTCATTGTTGGCACATATGCAAATTCAGCTTTTGATAACTGGTTTTCTAAGAATTCAATTTATATTTTGGAAATTTCTTTTGGTGTTTAGGAAAGTTAAAGTTTATGAATTTGTGTGCACCAATCAGTAAAGTTCTCCCATGATGTGTAAACTGTGACGTAGCATAATGATATTATGTATAACATTACTGTATTTCAATAAATAAATGCCATAATAATTTCCTGTCTGTGTTTCTGTTGTACAATTTCTCTACATATCATGTAGCACAGATGACAAACTAATGATATTCAAATATTGGTGCTGCTGTCCCTGGGATCTCACCTCCCAGTAACACAATAATGTGAAAGATACATTTACCTGTTGTAATGTACCATAAAAAATGTACTACAAAATGTGACTTGCATAAAAACCACCAGTCCTGCTCTCACCAATTCTTAGAACACCTTAATCACAGATATGTTTTATTATATATTTGGATCAGATTCCAGTGAGCAGCAGACAGAGAGTTTGGAGACGCATGAGAAGGACGATCAGAGAGAAACTAAGCAGAGGTGGGTGATCTTTAGACACTGATATGTTAAACATTTAGTTAATTAGATATTTAGTTATTATTTGTTTTCACTGTAGAGTAAACTGAAGACATTTTATAAACTAAATCTTTGTGGTAAACTTCATTTACAAATTCTGTGTTCCGCTTTGCTTTTTGGACGGCAATGTTGTTTGATTCATCACTTTGTTCCAAACTCAAATATCTTCACATCTACTGGACGTATTGCTATAAAATTTAGTACCAACATTCGTGCTCCCCAGAGAATACATCCTACCAACATTTATGATTCTCTGACCTTTCTTCTAGTTTTATCAGCAGATCAAAGTTTGTATTTATCCTGTGAAATAGCTCCACGTCGATTGGAATGATTGGCCAAACTGTGAACCATGAATCCTTTAAGATCTCCTTGACGTTAATTTAAGATAATCCATCAGGTTTGTTAAAGTTTCATGTTTCAACTTTGAGTTTGACAAAAGTGTTTTCTCTTTGTCTAAATGATTTATTCATTTCTCTCATCCAAACAGATATCTTGGTTCATTTCTCCAACTCCTTTCTTCAGCTTCTGTTCTTCTACTTCTGCTTTGACTCCAGCGTTTTTGGTTCTCCATCCTCATCTTCAACCTTTCTCACCAACGATGGAGAAGCCAGCGCTCCACAATGACAACGAGACATTTTTCCAATCGTCCCATTTTATCACATGTTGTGTCATATTTTGTAATTGTCATATCTTTTTAACAGCCTTTATGTTCTCTGTGTTCTGATTCGTCCGGGGGAAGTGGGCGGGAATCAGGAGCGAGTCGACCAATCAAAAGCAGAGGACTTTCCACACAGTCATGGACATGATGGGGGTGTTGTGGTTGTGGTTTTTGTTGGACTCCTTGTGTGTGTTGCTCTGGACTGATTGAACAACAGATTGTAGCCCTTTAGGAATGCTTAAGATGATGATAGTTACCTTTTAGTGTGTTTGAATCTAAAACAATGTACCATAATGTTATGACACCATTACTGGATTCATATAAAGAATAAATGTTATATTTCTCTCAACCACAGTTACCAATGTCTATGTTGTTGGAACCAATTTAAATACAGCCTTTGTTGACAAACTGATGATATTCAAATATTGGTGCTGCTGTCTCTGGCGTCTCACCTCCCAGTCACACAACAATGTAAAAAAATGTATTTGCATGTCCTCTCACCTGTTTTTGACGCACATTAAACACGTATTAATATACATTTGGATCAGATTCCAGTGAGCAGCAGACAGAGAGTTTGGAGACGCATGAGAAGGACGATCAGAGAGAAACTAAGCAGAGGTGGGTGATCTTTAGACACTGATATGTTAAACATTTAGTTATTTAGATATTTAGTTATTAATGTGTATTCACCGTAAAGTAAACTGATGATATTTTATAAATTGAATCTTCGTGGTAAACAGAATTACCAGGGTGATTTTTTATTGATATTGTTTGTGATTTGTTTGCTGCAAAGGTATTAAACTTTTTTTATTCAAGGTTCTCACACATTTAAATGGATATTGATTATTTTACAGGTTTTTATATTGTATTTGTTAAATTGGCATTACTTGGGAATCCCTTAATTCAAGTGAATTCAATTTTTGTGGAATTCCTTTAAGAACTTATTCTTGAAGAACTATTTCTCATCACTTTTTAAGATCTACCCTTAAATAACGTTTGTTAATTCATTAACTAAACACATCAGCTGCTATTGAAGAGTAAACTGTGGATTTAAACAGACTAAATATAGATCTAAGAGTCAGGATTGACCTGAAACACATTAATGTTTTGTGGGTTCGGATCAGAAGGTTCCCCCAGTCCTTGTTTGGACCCCACTGGGGCCGCAGACGTTGATGCTCTTTCAGATAAGTCACCTGTGGTGGCCGTGCACTGATTGGTCTCTCTTATTATTTTCTCTGTCTCAATATTATTTTAACATTCTCTCTTCCTCTCCCTTCTCCTCTTCAGGCCTCCGTGTATATAAACATGTCCGTCAACTCCTCTTCTCCTGATTACCTCCCCTCCAGCTCCACCTCCCATCACATCTTGAGAGATTGTTTTAGGTCCAAATTGAGCATCTACATCTTCTCCTTCGTCTCCTTCACCTACATCCTCCCCCTCCCTCTCTTCATCCACGTCCTCTACCTGGGTTATCAGCAATGGAGGAAACAGGGCTCGGTTGGCATGACCGCAACAAGTCACTCTGACATCTTCACCTATCACTCCATCGCCATGCAGCTGAATGAATTATTGGGGCTCGTCTGCATCTTTTGCAGCGGCTACATCGAGCTCCCACATATGTGGATCGCCGGGTTTATCATCTGGTCGGTCGCCTCCCTCGGACAAGCTCTGTTCCACCTGCTCACCTGTGTGGAGCGCTACCTGGCTGTGGTTCACCCCTTCACCTACCTGCGGCTGACAACGGCGGGTGGGGTCAGGGTCAGGAACATCAGCGTCGGATGTGTTTGGCTGCTGTGCTTTGGATTGATAGCACTATCGTATGTACTCAACTCCGGTTTGGAAATGTTTATGATCTTGTTCTGCGTGAGGGGTTTCTTCATAATTGTCGTCACGTTTTGCAGCATTTCTGTTCTCTGCGCTCTGCGGGAACAGGGAGCGGTCGACCAATCAAAGCAGAGGGCCTTCCACACCATCCTGGCCATAACGGGAGTGTTGTTGTTTAAGTTTGTGGGGAATCTAATTTGCTTAGCCATAATCATTTCACCATTGATGAGCTCCTGTAACTGGTGTGTGTTGGTGATGTCTGCGTTCTGGTTCGATGTGCCCAGCTGTCTGGTTTTACCTCTGCTGTTTCTACGGGGACGAAAACTAGGATGCTGTTAACAAGACCCTGAATCAGGATGAGGGTTGGATTACATGTTTAATGTTAAATCTGGTATTCAGATGATTATAATTAAACCAAATCAAACCAAAATTTGTTTTATTTTGTGGTTAAATGACTGTCAGTTGTCAAACTATATTCCTATGTATTTGTATACATTCCCATTTAGGTAGCATTTGAAGGTTTTTAGTCATCAATCATCCTTTGTGATAATATTAATCATATTTTCTTCCTTTGTTAGTAAGAAATGTCAAAGTGGTGATAGACTTTCAGCATGTGTTACAAGTGAAGAAGATGTACTGCAGCTTCATTTGCTGGTAGTCTGGTAAAATGGCCACTTGGGGAAGCTGTTGGATTGTGATTTCTGCCACAACCTAAGGACGATGTCAGTGGACGTGAAACTGATTCTGGAAACATTAAGCAGTGTGAACAGAGTTTCTGATTGAAGCAGCTGATAAAATCTGCAGTAATCTGATACATTAAGTACAATTTCGAATTATTCTACTAAATTTCAGTTTGTAACAAAGTTTGCCTCGTGTAAAGTCCTGAGGTTAAATGCTTTGGAAATAGAGAAGTTTATATTCTAACATGTTTCATCACCATATTTAGTGCATTACCACATCACCAGACACAAACCGTAGCATCGCTCTCAAACGCTATATATTAAACTATTTGTTGCTGCTCTGATCAACATTTATTAAAATCCACACTACCGTAACATCACGTCCTATTTCGGGCCAAGCACGGGACAATTCTGTAAAATGGAAACGTAGTGTGACTGTCCCTTTAAAGATTTATTTTACCTGCAGCAAAGACAAGATAAAGCTGCTCTGTTGTTATTGCAACACTACGAATACTTAGTTTTTAAAAAAAACTCTGTTTCAACTGAGGAGTGAAAGAATAGTGGGAACAATAACATAACCCTCACATAATGCAAAAATGAATGACAGAAAACAGATTTTGAGGAGAACTAAAAGTTTTAATTCAATTCAATTCAATTCAGTTTATTTTGTATAGCCCCGAATCACAAATTACAAATTTGCCTCAGAGGGCTTTACAATCTGTGCACATGCGACATCCTCTGTCCTTCCCTCACATCGGCACAGGAAAAACTCCCCTAAAAAAAACCTTTAACAGGGAGAAAAAAGGAAGAAACCTATGGGAGAACGACAGAGGAGGGATCCTTCTCCCAGGATGGACAGAATGCAATAGATGTCATGTGACCAGAATGAACAGCATAACAGAGATACAACACATTCAATGTATATGACATAAATGATTCATATAATAAGACTACTGCTCACAGCTCACAGCAGGAGGTACGACTACGGTCCAGGTACCACAACGATTCATGGAAACCTGCAGAGCGAGAAAGCAAAACGGGCTTCAGGGTGGAAGTAAAGCTAAAATGCTTAATGGTACAGGTAATAGTAATAGTAATGTGACTAGTAATGATAATAATGGTGGTAGCAGTCGGTGTCAGCAGGGCCGTAGCAGGATGCACGACCACGGTCCAGGTACAGCCACGATTTATAGAAGCCTGCGAAGCGAGAAAGCACAAAGACTCCAGGGTAGAAGCAAGTCAATAAGCGTAATAGTACAGGCAATAATAATAGTAATGTGACTAATAATGATAGTGGTAGTAGTAGTGGGTGTCAGCAGGGCCTCAGTAGGTGGCACGATGACAGTCCAAATATAACCCCGATTCCTGGGAACCTGCGAGGCGAGAAAGCACAAGAACTCCGGGGAAGAAGCAAAATCAGTAATGTGCATAAATAGGGGATTAATACATAAATAGGGGATTATGTATTAATACAATGAAAACAGAATACAATGGAATAAAAATCAACAGAAGAAATAAAGAAGGATGAAATCAAATGGCTGCTCAACTCTGCAGAACTATCACCTCCACAAACAAGTTTAAAGCAGATGGTTATTATTATAGTATGCCAACAATAAAAAAAATAAAGATATTGCCACCCAGTGTCGATCACAGGAATACTACCAACCCTGCCTCCTGCAACGTTATTTAATTATACAACTAAACTGCAATTTCAATTTCGAATCCCAGATTAGCTTTAAATACTTGATTAACGGTGTGACTTCAAACTTAACAAAACAAATGTCACAGCCCGAAAAACAAAACAGGGAGACGGGCAGCTTTCTGCCAAGAAAAGCTTAGTTATTTACAGCTAAAATACAAAGTGCAGGTATCAGCTGTCAGTCCTGAGGTGCATGTATTGGCAGTGTATATTCATAAACAGAATATTAAATCCAAAAGAACACTGTCATGCAAATGGAAGAAAGGATCTCCTCTCCCAGAGAGCGAGGCTTCCAAATGACGAAGGTATTTAAGGCAGAGCCACAGCGCCCCCCATATAAATATATATATTGTGAAGCATATAGTGTATTTCTTTTTCCATTACTCTGCGTTTCTGTTCGGACACCCTGAAAAACGCTGGCGGATTGGCTGTGCATCTCCCAAGTCAATGCCATACTCTATTAAATGTGTACGAGTTGGAACGCCACTAAACAAACACAGATAGTTGTGAATAAGAGCAGACAACTGCCAAGTGCCAAACAAAGACTCCAAGTTACCCAGCGTTTCAGAGTTCTTTAATCGGACTCTCATCAGGTAAAATCACTCCATCATCCTCATGTACCGTCATTTTAAACAGCGACTGTCTTCCCACAGTACCTGCCATTAGCACAGGTTTAACCGCCTGCTGTTGCACAATTTGGCCTGAAATGGTGAACCCACAAGCAGCATCAAAGCCAGAACCTGATCGCCAGGACTGAACTGGTGGATCTCAGCTCTCCGGTCATAAAGATGCTTCATTATTGACTGGGCAGAAGCTAAACTCTCCTTATTCTTCTGGAAATCTTAGAGCTAGTTCCTTCGAGACAGAAGTTTCGGCAGACCAGATTTCTTAAGCAGTAACATTTATTGTTGCTCGATGGATGAGAACAGGGAAACACCACGTGTGAATCACAGCATACTGCTGCCCAAATCTGAAGATGGTGTCCTTGAGCACAGTATTTTGACCTTCCCAAACCAGCTAAGTTCTGCTATATCCAAATAGGGTTAGTTCTACATCAGCCTGGCATGTGTGAGGGGCGTAGTGGAGAGCAAGGTAGTTCTCCATTCAGAGGGTCGGTGGTTCGATACCCGGCTTCGGCAGTCGATGTGTCCTTGGGCAAGACACTTAACCCCAAGTTGCTCCTGAAGGCCATCGGTGTGGACTGGATGATGAATGTTAGTTAGAGTCTGATGGTGGCACCTTGATGGTAGCCTGTCATCAGTGTGTGAATGGGTGAATGATATGTAACATACTACTGACTGTAAGTCGCTTTGGAGAAAAGCGTCTGCTAAATGACTCTAATGTAATGTAATGTACAGTCTCTCTTATCCAGCATCTCCAACCAGACACCAGCCTGTTGAGTCTAAACCGAATACAGACGGTTTCTAGCTGACCTTGGCCTACACGCTGCCATAGCCAGCTCGGCCTTATCAGGCTCATAGAGTGAGACAGGTGAAGAGAGACAGTTACCTTTAACCTACATGAGGGAAGTTTAACATACAATAAGGAAAATTCCTTCACAAGTGTCACCTGTAGTACATGAACATCTGCATTAAAACAGGGCTTTTGGTTGGGAAAGACACGAATAGTCCGAAGGGGACACAGATGGAGGTGATCCAGTCAACGAAGCATAAAACAGTCTGTCTCTTTGTGCTCATGGATGTTTTTAGTGGCCTCTTTAAAGATGTTCATGTCAGTTGCAACAAGGCAACCCTGCAGGTCTGCAAGCACACAGTCATTCCACATCTTCACAGTCACACAGTGACTGGGTTAGCCCGTTGATATAGGTGGGCTGTAACAGGATGGCCTGGTGGTCAGACTTGCCAAAACTGAGTTTTGGGACAGCACCATATGCCTCCTTTATGTTACTGTAGCAGTGGTCTAAAGTGTTTTTACCTCTTGTGGAGAAATTCACAAACTGGTAGAGTTCAGGCATTTTGTTATTGAGATTGCAACGATTGAAATCCCCCATAACAACGACAGCTGCCACCGGATACGCCTTCTCATGTCGGCTGATCATATCGTGTAATTCCCTGAGTGCATTTTCCTTATTGAATCTGGGGTGGATATAAACAACACTCAAAATGATGCTCTGCACTTCTTTTGGCAGATGAAATGGCCTGCACCTTATTGTAATATATTCCACACCCTTGAAGCAGGACTGGGATATTACCTTCGTGTCGGTACACCAGGACTGTTTGATGAAGATCACGGTTCCTCCGCCGCGGGTTTTGCCGCAGTCCGAGGCTTTGCGGTCGGCTCTAAAGGCTTTGTATCCCCTCAGTGTTATGGCCCCGTCAGGAGTCGTCTCTCTGAGCCATGTTTCACAGAAACACAACACAGAGCAGTCCTGAACATACCCTTCTTTTCTTTATTCGGACAGGAGCTCCTCCATCTTGTTTCCTAGAGACTGTAAGTTAGCAAAAAGTATGACCGGGAGCCAGAGTCTCTGCTGGATGCTTCTCCGCCTAACGAGTTTACGTGGCCGCCTCTGGTTGACGGAGGAGTCCCAGGCTCCGACCCGTCTTGGTGTAACTCCACCATAACGAAGTCTTTGAACTTCATAAGAGAATCTACTCACCATCAGTTCTTTCAGTTTTGAGAACTGCTCACACAGTATTTTATAAATCTCCTGAATTGACATTTTTGTCTTTATTTTTGAATGCTGCTGTGACACTGGTTCCTCTCTGCTGTGCTTCATCTAAGAGAGGCTTTGTGTCACGCTCACTCCTCGTTTATCCATCCATCCATTTTCCGTAACCTGCTTATCCAGTTAAGGGTCGCAGGGGTGCTGGAGCCGATCCCAGCTGTCAATGGGTGAAGGCAGGTTCACCTGGACAGGGTTCACCTGGACAGGTCTCCAGTCCAGTGAACCCGGGCCCCTCTTGCTGTGAGGCGACAGTGCTAACCACTACACCACCGTGCAGCCGTCACAAGGTCGTTTATGTGAAGCAATAAAGTACAAAATGATATATTTGCAAAATGAATGATTCTGTTTCTGTGCCAACTGACACTGATTTGGCAACATGCAGTATATTTGACACTCCTCGCAGGACAAGTCAGCAGAACAATAGGGTAAAAATATTATTATTATTATTATAAATTATTCTAAAATGATATTATAAAGGCTGACTCACCTTGGCATTAACTACACAAACAGGTTCTTGCGGTTCATCAACTGAAACTTGGGCGTGGTTGAATGCAGGGATGGGCAAGAAAGAGCTGATATGATGACTGCCTACAACAGATATGGATCAATAAAGATAAAAAGTTCTCGACATATCCCAAAGAGATGAGTTAGAATACAATGAATGACTGATAATGAAATGAACTCCTTAAGTCACACAAGCAGTAATCTAATTAATTAGGATTGAATTAAGTTGGTAGATCTGTTATGAACCAGGAAATGACAAACTCTCTGTCAGCACCCATATTATGTCTTAACAGCAGGTACCTACAGACGTACAACGTTCCTACCATTCCATCAAGTATAATGAAATGTCTGATATTTATATAAATAAGGCCAACATGTATATTAAAAACAGAATCTGGGTCTCTTACCTGGACTCTGGATGACCGGCTCTGCGAGATGATGCACTGCGTTTGAGTATTTATAGGACGTCACGCACTTACTCTACGCTGGGCGTGTCTTTCATCTGAGTTGTTATTATATAATTCATATTTTTCGATCCAAAGGCTGACTCACCTTGGCATTAACTACACAAACAGGTTCTGGCGGTAAAGTTTGTCACAGCACAGAAAACCACATCAATAACCACTACAGCCAAATTTGACAAATTAAAAAAATCCCCAAGTAAATTATGTTTCAATATCCTAAGAAAATAAGCAGTACTCACAGCTCTGAAACGCTGGAGGCTCTGAAGCCACGCCCGATCAGGGTTAGGGTAGATTACACGTCACTATTAGGTTCGTTTGAGTTGAACTGTGCCTCTAGAGAGACGAGAGCAGCAGCATCATCAGGGGGCGTTAAATAAAACTGTGATCAAGTCGGACAGTTTTCAGGCTTCAATGAAAACACAGGAAGTCATGGAAATGTTTAAATCCTGTTGGTTACATTTGTAGGCTACCTGTAGTTTATAGACTACCTGTAGCTTATAGACTACCTGTAGTTTATAGACTACCTGTAGTTTATAGACTACCTGTAGTTTATAGACTACCTGTAGCTTATAGACTACCTGTAGTTTATAGACTACCTGTAGCTTATAGACTACCTGTAGCTTATAGACTACCTGTAGCTTATAGACTACGTTTGTAGGCTGCCTGTAGACTTTGTAGTTTATAGACTACGTTTGACTAAGGCTACCTGTAGTTTAAAGCCTACAAACAATTATAAATAATTATAATTATTATTGTTATTATAAAATGATATTATAAAGGCTGACTCACCTTGGCATTAACTACACAAACAGGTTCTTGCGGTTCATCAACTGAAACTTGGGCGTGGTTGAATGCAGGGATGGGCAGGAAAGAGCTGATATGATGACTGCCTACAACAGATATGGAACAATAAAGATCAAAAGTTCTCGACATATCCCAAAGAGATGAGTTAGAATACAATGAATGACTGATAATGAAATGAACTCCTTAGGTCACACAAACAGTAATCTAATTAATTAGGATTGAATTAAGTTGGTAGATCTGTTATGAACCAGGAAATGACAAACGCTCTGTCAGCACCCATATTACGTCAGCACGGGGGCCCCACAAGGAACCGTTCTGGCTCCATTCCTCTTCTCCATCTACACATCAGACTTCACATATAACTCTGCTACCTGCCACCTGCTAAAGTTCTCTGACGACTCTGCAATCGTCGGCCTCATCTCCGCCGGTGATGAGAGGGAATACAGAGAACTGAACCAGGACTTCATAGGATGGTGCCGGCGGAACCGCCTCCAGATCAACTCTGGTAAAACCAAAGAGCTGGTGGTGGACTTCCGCCGGGAAAACACTGTCCTCCGGAACCAGTGAACATCCAGGGACAGGACATTGAGATTGTGAAATCTTATAAGTACCTGGGTGTTCACCTGAACAATAAACTGGACTGGACTAACCACACAAATGCACTTTATAAAAGGGTCAGAGCAGACTGTATCTGCTGAGGAGACTGAGGTCTTTTGGAGTGCAGGGAGACCTCCTGAGGACCTTTTTCAACTCTGGTGGCATCAGCCATGTTTTATGCAGTGGTCTGCTGGAGCAGCAGCATCTCAGCAGCCGACAGGAAGAGACTGAACAAGCTTGTCAGGAAGGCCAGCAGTGTGCTGGGTGTCCACTGGATACGGTGGAGGTGGTGGGAGACAGGAGGGTGATGGCCAAGCTGTCATCCCTGATGAACAACACCTCCACCCCATGCAGGACACCCTGGCAGCTCTGTGCAGCTCCTTCACCACCGGCTGCTTCACCCCGGTGGTGAAGGAGAGGTACCGCAGGTCCTTCCTTCCTGCTGCTGTCAGGCTGCACAACCAGCTCTGCTCCCAGCAGACCACATGACCACATGACAATACAAATCTGTGCAATACATTACACTGTGCAATAATAGTTAAAATAGTTTTTTCTGTCTGTAAATATAATATTTCAGTTATTGTTGTTTTTCAACTGTTTCTTATTGCTTATTTATAATCATTTTTATTTTTTATCTTGTCTTTCTTTACTATGTCTCTTGTGTGCACTTTACCCTATGCTGCGGGACTAATAAAGGATTATCTTATCTTATATCATTTATTTCTCTGTAACCAGTGCAGCATTAAAGCATGGTGGAATCAACAAGCTAGCTAACTAGCCAGCTAGATCGGCACAAACTTTTTAATCTGGTGATAGAAAAGTGCTTCCCTACGCTGCAAAAAGAGTGTTTGGATTAAGCATTAAGTTATTCATTTCTACTCATTTACTCTTCTTAATGTTACTGCTCCACTGTTTGTTTCAGTGGTTACTGCTTCACCTCAGTGAGTCTGACACAATGGCAACAATACATAAATACATATAAAAATGGCCACCGCTCTTACCATCCAGCTACATTGATTTGAATGGGAATGTCTGTTCTTATACTTAATCAGTGTCTATTGACTCATTGGTGCTCATCAGGGTCTGCCGGCTCAGTCTTGACTCCCTCAATGCTCCTCTGCTCCTCACATCCGCTTTCATTCAGCCTAAACGCAAGGAACTTTTCTAGGTATGAGTTTCCCTTTGCTTCCTTCTTAACTCTCTTCAACAGCTTCTTCTCTCCTCTTTTCTTCAGCTCACTCACAAAGTCATCAAATATGGTAAGCAGAGGTTGGGCGAACTCTATAACACTCTTTTCATTCTCATAGATAAATCCTCTGGTGTGCAAACCAAACACTTGACCATCAGCATCAAACACTGGAGAGCCAGAAGAGCCGTGATACATGAAAGTGTTGTAAGTCACTACTTTGTCTGCGTCGCATCCACCCATCATGATGTTCTCAATGCTTCTGATCAGGTGAGTAATTGAGTAGAGGATAAAAGGATTGTCCCTGTGTGGATTTAGATAATCATCGACAGCCTCTCCCCTCTTCTCTTTCTCAATGATACATGTTGGATCCATTTTTTTCACTCCTCCTGCCGGGTGACCAATGATACAGGCTTCACCATTCTGTGGTATTGGACCAAATTTCTTGAGGAGCCCTGGTGGTACCTTGATTTTCTTTGCTGATGTCTGGTTGGATATCTGGAACTCATAATCGATCTCAAGTATGGCATAATCAAGCTCACCCTCACTGTAGCAGATGTGTTGAGCCAGCTTAAAGCAGTAGCACACTGTGTGCGACTCAGGAGCTTCATAGTTAAAGAAAACATACACCTCTATACCATCCTTTATCTTTCCTCCTTCTACATGATCTTTCAAGATGTGTGCGTTAGTCAGGATGAAGTTGCCAAACAGCACAAAGCCTGTTCCCTCAAAAAATTCCCAACAACCACTTTGCAAACCGATTCTCCCAGTTTAATCAGCTCCCTGACTCTGTGAACTTCACTGAATGATTGTTGGATCTTTCCAAAGTCTTCCTTCCTCAGCTCCAGTGCTTTCTGATAAGTATCACCAGGGAATCTACTCTCCATCAGTTCTTTCAGTTTTGGGAACTGCTCACGCAGTTTTTTATAAATCTCCTCATTGTTGACATTTCTGTCTTTATTTTTGAATGCTGCTGTGACACTGGTTCCTCTCTGCTGTGCTTCATCTAAGAGAGGCTTTGTGTCACGCTCACTCCTCTGGTGTGAATTATCTGATGAACCCGGAGTTTCCTTTAGGTTTTTATTTGATCCCTTGTTTTTAGGAAGACATATCTTGAACTTTTTTCCATCTAGGTTGTCAACACTTTGTGTGCATTCAGTGATCACGTCTGGATTCTCATTGTCAGACAGAGTGAAGTTGGTAAGATCAATGAAGCGACCGTCTCTTTTCAGAGCCTCTTCCACAGTCATCCCCTTCTCCCCATAGACACAAAGATACTTGAACTGTTTGAGCTCATTGCTTATGAAAAGATCCTTTGTTTTGGTGTTTTGTCCTCCTACTGTGTCAATGTAGAAGATACAGACAGAGAGACACAGAGAGAGAGAGAGAGAGAGAGAGAGAGAAAGGGAGGGCAGGGTGTGGAGGAAGAGACCGACCAGTCTGTCTGTCTGTCTGTCTGTTTCTCTGGTTGTCTGTCTGTCCTCCAGTCTGTGTTTGTCCACCGGTAACAGGATCCTCTCTGAGGCTAAAGGCCTGAGTGGCTCCACCTGTCCGGAAAGAGAGAAAGAGAGAGAGAGGTAGTCATACACCTGAAACATCTAGAGATTTAAATCTGTAAATAAAATTTGTTTTTGGAAAAAGCTGAATATTTCATAAAGTATAAGAGGTAGAAATAAGAAAAGTTATAGCATACATATCCCAAAAAAAGGAGCAGAATATTTTAAGAGGTTCTGTATCTATATATGTAGGAAATAGTTGAAAAATAAACTTCGGATAACAATGGTTGGAATGCTGCTGAATCACCACAAATGAAGTTTTAAATAACGTAGTTCGGGAACAATGACCACGCCCTGAACACCTAATTGTCTCTGCACAAAGTATTTAAGCATGACGAATCCATCCACTTCCTCCTTGACTCTGTTTCCTCATGACGTCAGAATCGCGAGACAACACAACAAGAACCCAAGCACCATGGACCAGGAACTCTTCCTCAACCCTTCCGACAACGAGCTGTTCGAAGAAGTCCCCGAAGTCCCGAGGCTCCAACCTTCTCCCACCATCCTTCGTCGCCAGCAACCTCGGCTACGTTCCACCATCCACGTTCCTCGTGGCTCCCGACATTCATCCCCGGACAACTCCGAGGCCGTCAGCCCCTCGCCTTCCAACAGCCCCAGGGGAGAACTCGACTTCGGCGCGTGAGGGACATCGTCCCTCCCCGAAGCCGCTCTCCCATCCGCTCGAGATCCAGGCGCTCGAACGACGGGCAAAACCACCCTGACCCTCCTCCACCACGCCGACTCTCCAACAGCCCCAACACGTCCCACATCTCCAAGTGGACAGTCGCCCGTTTAAAGAACGTACTCACCCAGCGCAACATCCCGTTCAATAAGTCCGACAGGAAAGCAAAACTTTTCAAACTTTTCACGGACTCCCAACACAACAACACTCAGCAAACCTCCAGAGCACTTCCGGATTCCCGCTGCTGCGTCAGCCGCTACGCCGATGACGTCACGACGCATCTGACGGCCGGAGAATCCCCGTCAGCCACAGCAGCCCCCCAGAGGGCCAGGTCGTATCACAGCAAACCCTCTCTGCCCCAGAGACATCACATTCTGCACTTGTTTTCCCCCAATCTGCACTATCAACCCATGCACATGCATCCTTTCATCCCAACATCCTTTCCTCTTCTCTCCCTCCTGCCTTTCCTGCATCATCTACCTTGGCCAACTTTGCTCCGCCCTACATGAATCCAGCTACCTCACCTGCTCAGACAGTTCCAACAGCAGGGGCCCATAGCGGAGCAACCGGCCAAAACCTATTCTTTCCTCCTGTTTCTGCTCTTCCTCCCTCCCTATCCCTAGACCACGAATTATATTGAGTCTTTGCAGCTCGCTCCTCCCTTAACTGTGAGTCCTGTGGCGCACCTTCCCATCCTTCCACAGTCATCCCCTTCTCCCCATAGACACAAAGATACTTGAACTGTTTGAGCTCATTGCTTATGAAAAGCTTCTTTGATTTGGTGTTTTGTCCTCCTACTGTGTCAATGTAGAAGATACAGACAGAGAGACACAGAGAGAGAGAGAGAGAGAGAGAGGGAAAGGGAGGGCAGGGTGTGGAGGAAGAGACCGACCAGTCTGTCTGTTTCTCTGGTTGTCTGTCTGTCCTCCAGTCTGTGTTTGTCCACCGGTAACAGGATCCTCTCTGAGGCTAAAGGCCTGAGTGGCTCCACCTGTCCGGAAAGAGAGAAAGAGAGAGAGAGGTAGTCATACACCTGAAACATCTAGAGATTTAAATCTGTAAATAAAATTTGTTTTTGGAAAAAGCTGAATATTTCATAAAGTATAAGAGGTAGAAATAAGAAAAGTTATAGCATACATATCCCAAAAAAAGGAGCAGAATATTTTAAGAGGTTCTGTATCTATATATGTAGGAAATAGTTGAAAAATAAACTTTGGATAACAATGGTTGGAATGCTGCTGAATCACCACAATTAAGGAATAACTGTGTGACCAATCTGTTCATTTCACTATCAAACTGCTCTCTATTTAAACATGAATTAAGATGTTGGATCTGTGCGATAAACCAGGAAATTGCAAATTCATCGTCAACCGTCATTTTGTTTTAACACAAACAGCAACTGAAAGAAGTCCGTCTTGCTCTAATTTAAAATAGGTTTCCTGTTATCCACATGTGTCTCTAATATGTTGATAAAAATACATTAATAATAAGACAATACTGTAAAGAAAGAATCTGGAAGTCCTACCTCGACTTTACCCGACCGGCTCCGACAGATTCGACGCTCTAATGAAATAGAAATGGCGGACTCCACGCTGTTAGACCGCACTTTGGGTTGGGCATAGTTGAACACACACACCGCAAACACACACACACACACACACACACACACACACAGACTTTGAATATATTTAAATTATAACTTTATTTGCAAAGCACCTTTAAAAACAGACGGACAAAGCAAAGCAGTAAAACAATAGAAAGGTGAACAGAAGTAAACCCTAACAAGACAGAACAATAGATGAAACATAAAACCAAGTCATACGATAAGAAGAGATAGAGAGATAAAAACATCACATAAAAGCCAGTCTGCAAAATTGTCTTCTATATATTATGTATATCCATATACATATATATAGAATTATATACATATATATATAGTATATCAAATGTATTGTTTTTTATATATATATATATATATATTATAACTTAATTATGTATATATATATTATTTTATAATTGTATATATCTAAAAATAGTCTTTTTTATTATTATATTAAATATTATATATATTTATATAATATTTAATATATAACTTAATGATGTATATATATATTCATTGTAATAATTGTATATATATATGTATATATTGCTTTTTATGATTGTATATGTCATTTTATTATTATATTAAATATATATATTTAATACATAATGTAATGATGTATATATATATATATATTCATTTTTATAATTGTATATATGTAAATAAATATTTTTTTTATTGTTGTTAAACATATCTATGATATTTTTATATAATATTTCATTTATAACTAAATTATGTATATACATGCTTTTTTATAATTGTTTATATATATATAAATAATTATTATTTTATATTATTATATTAAATATATGCATTTTCTCACTTTAAATGTCCTGTGAATGAAATATGTTAAATGAGACAGAGGAATGGTCCTGGGTAAATTATGTGCCCACGGGATTGAAATGTCCCAAAATTTAAGAATACATTTAAAAAGATGACTGATGTGTGACTGATAACGAGACGGGTATCCTCTCACAGAAAAAGAACCGAAGAACCAAGGGCACGGGGGAGGAGATGTCTGAGCGGAAAGGGAACAGCTCCAGCTGAACGTGAGGCAGGAGCATCTTCAGCGTCTAAGTCCATCATGTAGCTGCTCTTTGACTCGTCTCAACAACACAGACTTTTCTGAAAGGAAACAAGTTTGAGTACTTAGTCAATAGAATTTCACCCACTGCTGTGGCAAAGTCAATTGAAAAGCGGATCTCAGTTTCCAGGTTTTCCAAGTCTTGATTCACTGAGGTAGCTCTGGATCCGGTGTGGTCCTGGGCGGGATATAGCTCTGAATAATGTTATAACTGAGGCTACTAGTTGATATACTTAAACTAATCTCTAAGGTGGGGCCTGAATTACGACTGTTTCGCCTGATTTCAGATTCCTTTGTCTCCTAATGTTGGCGTGCTCTTGCTTAGTAAATTAATTAATCTAACATTTTAAACAAATAAACCACATATTGTCCTTCACTATGAGATTAATAAACTTTACACACTTGTATGTTTACAGAAATGGAATTTCAGTTACATACACTTAATTCACAGGATTTAACAAAGATTATGCGGATCAGAAATGCGCATCGGTCATGTGACTTACTTGCGTGTAAACATTTTATAACTATCGCTAATATGTACTGTTACCTTAACTGCGTCACTTTGACACATATCTGTGTTAACACCACTGACCACTGGATGGCAGTATGGTCACATGATGAGTCGGGTTTGCAAAACACATGAAACTAGTAAACTCTGTCTTTCGCTCCACAAATACGGGACAAAGACGTACTTTCCAGAAATCAACTGTGAAATAACTTGAGTGGGGTTATTGAATACTCTATGACTTATACAGTGTTATACAGAGCTACAGAGAATAATTGTAAGACACTTAGTGTGAGTTCCTATTCTCTATATAGTTTATGACGTGACCTGTGAAAGCCAGATGACCTGTTCCCAGATAGAGAAAGGGGGAGGAAGGAATGTTTAAGCATACATTCAAAAGACATGCTGAAGATGATCCCTTCGTGTTTTCCCATCCAGGCGTCGATTTCGGATCTCGCCTGGAGATCTTCCTCTCAGGGCTAATGTCAGAGTTGACACCTTTACGGCTGAAGGCGTGGAAGTCTCTGGGAAAGTGTGCTGAGAACTCCCCTGTGGAGGTGATAAGCGAGGGGGGGGGTTGGATGTGTCTGGGTCAGATCAAAAGGATTCTCCAGTTGTTAGTTACACCAGGCCCCTCCAGTCTCGCTACAAAAGTCATCATCAGAGTTAAAAATCTTCATTTGTCTAACACTTTGGTTTACGCCAGAAAACATTTGTGTTTAATGCAAATTAAGATACGGAACATTGTTAACATCATCATGAGCATTTCATTTTACGTCATTGTGAACATGCTGTGGTACTTTAGTATTAGTATATCATAAATACTTCAGTTCAGCTCAAAACTGAGATTTTTATTCTCCCATCGCGTTACATGCCACTTTGCACAAAACATTTACATAACTTCATGAAACAATAAATAAATTTAGAAGAAAACACAACGATTCACAGTCTCACAGGAGTTAATTTAAATATGAATTCAGTCTGTTCAGTCAGTGTCACGTCGCGGCTTCGACCACCGGATGGCTCTTCATGTGTGTTTTCAGACAATGGCTCTGGGTGAAGGCCTTGTCGCAGAGGGAACACTTGTAGGGTCTCTCCCCGTTGTGGGTCCTCATGTGGACCGTCAGGTAGGATTTCCGGGCGCACGCTTTCCCACATATCCCGCAGACAAACGGCTTGAGTCCCGAGTGGATCGTCACGTGGTTGTCCAGGTTGATCTTGCGTTTGAAGGCCCAGCCGCAGTCGGGGCAGCGGTACGGTGTCTCCCCCGTGTGGACCCGCATGTGAATCGTCAGCGGCCCCTTGGTGGTGAACCCCCGGCCGCACTCGCCGCAGTGGTACGGCTTCTCGTCGCTGTGCGTCCTCAGGTGGATCTGCAGCTGCTTGCTCGTCAGGAACATCTTGCAGCAAACGTCGCAGAGGTACGAGCGCTCTCTGTCCGCGTGGATCTTCTCGTGCTGCCTAAGGGTCCCGGGGAGTTTGAAACGCCGCCCGCAGATCTGACAGCCGTGCGGTCTTTCCCCGGAGTGGGTCATCTTGTGGCGGGTCAGGGACCGGTAGTCGCTGAGGGATTTTCCGCACACGCCGCAGAGGTGCGTCTTTTTGTTGGTGTGAGTCCTCCGGTGAGCGCTCAGGTGTTCCTTCAGTGAGAACACTTTATGACAGGTGTAACATTTGTTCAGTTTGCCCGCCTTGTGGAGTCTCTGGTGATCCTGCAGGGTCGCCTTCAGAGCGAATGCATCGTGGCAAACGTCACACTCGTACGGTTTCTCCCCCGAGTGGGCGGCCACGTGCTCGTCGAGGCCGAGACATCCGAGGAAAGACTCTCCGCAAACGGGGCAGTCCTCAGTTTTGTGGCGACTCTGAAGGTGACCCCTCAACGCGTCGGCGGACTCCGAGAGCTCTCCGCACACTCCGCAGAGACTTCCTGGATCGTCCGCGTGGCTCCGGGCGTGTCTGATAAACGCCACCTCTGATTGGTGCAGAGCTCCGCAGACCTTGCAGCAGAGAACATCGCTGCTCTCGGTCTTATTCACGGCAGAACGTCCGTCTTTTTCTTTCCTCCTCGTCTTTGTCTGCGGTTCAGAGTCGCTCTCTTTCGGCTCTTCGTCGCTCTTTTCTTGTTTCCAATCGTCGTCGCTGTGATTCACTTCTTCTTTTTCAACATCGTTACCGTCCCGTTTACTCTCAGCTGGCTCTGACGTCCCACCGTCTTCTTCATCATCAGCTTCCTCTGTTTCCATGTCTTGATGTTGTGATGTTGAGCCGATGGACACGTCTTCTCTGCTACCTTCCACCTCCTGAACAGAGCTGCTGGGGGAACCAGGAGTAAAGATTAAGAAGTGAGGAGTTTAAAGTCTGGACATATTTTCTCATCAGCACGTTTGTGTCTGATAATATCTGCAGTAGTGAGGGTCATATTTAAGGTGTTGCTTTTATTTTTGATGCTGGTAATGTTTTTTAAATTCACACAAAATTCAGGTGACCTCAGATACTCGAATCCCGTCCAGTCCACATACTTTTAGTTTTAACTCTTCACAGTGACGTTTCTTTGGATTTACCTTGTTTGAAGTCTGGTCTCATCACACGTCTGCAGAGACTCTACAGCGTCGTTGTCGTTTGTCTGAAGATGATGCGTCTCTTCCTCTCTGGTCTGAGGTTCCTTCTGTGTCGAGCATTTGAATAAAAGTGATGCCAACTTTTAAAAACATTCCAACAGCAAGAAAATGAATATCTGTGTTTAACCCTCTGAACCCTTTTTTTTAAACAATAGCCAAAACTACACCGTTTATCACAACCAGAAGATGTGAAACTCCTCATTATCGTGAGATTTTCATCTTTCTGACGGTCCTTGAACACATCATGGGCCACAAATGCTTCAGCCAAAACAAAGCTTAACAGTGTGATATTTCATCGAAATCATTTTATTCTACATGTCTCATTTAAAATCTCTCCCCAAATAAACCGTTTGTTTTAACCAGATTCTATAAAAAACATTAAATTCTGAGAAACTATGAAGACATGATTGATTCATCTGAGACCAACAGTCATGTGACAACAAATCTGTGAAACTTTGACTGAACTACAAGCTGCTGAACACAGAGCAGAGAGGAGAGGCTGTAAAATGTAAATAGTTTAATATATAAAACACTTAGAGTCTCAGGTTTCTTTCTAACATTAGTAACACTTGGAACAATGTTGAATATATAGATTCCATTGTTTTTGAATTTTTGTAAAATAAATGATCAAAGACATTCAACTTGCGTTCTTTTCTGCACTAAAGACATGTTGGAGTTCTCTCTCTCTCGGAGCAGGACTTTTATTTTGGAGTTAAAATGAAGGCCACAGAAAGAAAAACCTGCTTTGGGCTTCAGAGGGTTAAAGTCTCGGAACCAGATGGACGGAGCACCTTGAGTCGGATGTAGAGCGTCGACCTCCGTCCCGTGCCGCTGACGTTCTTGTGGATCTCCTCCGCCGTCAGCGTCTTCACCCTCAGAGGCTTCAACCTCCGTCTCTTGTCCGACGTTAAGACGTCAAAGCGACCGTCGTCTCCGGACAGCTGAGGGAAGGCGGACCGGAGCAGGGCCACAAAGTCCGGCTCCCGGAGGCCTCGGGGACACCTCAGCTTCAGCACCGGACTCTTCTTCAGAACTGCCGGAGGAGAGACGATGGAGTGAGAACTCTTTTGATTGTGTGGAACCACTTAACGGCGAGTTTTTGAGCTTTCATACTCTTTACCGTTGTTTGAGAGCACATCGGTACGAGAGTCCTCCAGGATCCGGATCCTGAGGTCCACGTGGTTCTGTGTTTCACTGATCTGAGGTCCGCCGGGATTCCTCTTCTTATACTGACACCTGAGCGGGAAAGATGAAGGAAATAATGAAAGCAAATTTGAATGTTTTAATGGAATTATGGATGATATGGAGATGGTTAAAAAAAAAAAACACACAAGGTAAGACGTAAACAAATAGTTGTTTATGTGGAAATAAAGTCAAATATAAAGGAACCTTGATGGAGATTCATTGGTTGAAGCCTCTGGATGCTCCGTGGACTCGTCCTCCTTCTCTTCATCCTCCTCTTCCTCAACAGGGCCGAGGCTCCTGCTGCCCATCACACCTGGAATAATGTCAGAAATCAAACATTTCCAGTTTACATTCCTGAAAAATTGTGTTTTACTTTGAAAATTAAAAGCAGAAGTTAGAATGTTTATTATAGGTCACTGAAACTGAAACTAACTTCTTCTTATGAATATTATTATTATAACAAAACCCTCTATTCTAAATCCTCTCACCAAAAATGTAATTATACAAGTGAGGAAAACATTATTAAATAAAATCATAAACATCGCTGGTGTCTAAGCGAAGATTCAGCATAAACAAACTGGGAACTGTCGCTATTTTGCGATTCTAGGAGAAGAAGAAGAAGAAGAAGAAGAAGAAGAAGAAGAAGAAGAAGAAGGAAGGAGAAGGAAGAAGAAGAAGAAGGAAGAAGAAAAAGAAGAAGAAGAAGAAGAAGGAGGAGAAGAAGGAAGAAGAAGGAGAAGAAGAAGGAGAAAAGAAGAAGAAGAAGAAGAAGAAGAAGGATGAAAAGGAGGAGAAGAAGAAGAAGGAGAAGAAGAAGGAGAAGAAGGAGGAAGAAGAAGAAGGAGAAGAAGAAGGATGAAAAGAAGGAGAAGAAGAAGAAGGAGAAGAAGAAGAAGGAGAAGAAGAAGAAGATGAAGAAGAAGGAGAAGAAGGAGAAGAAGAAGGATGAAGAGAAGAAGGAGAAGAAGGAGAAGGAGGAGAAGATGAAGAAGAAGATGAAGAAGAAGAAGGATGAGAAGAAGGAGAAGAAGAAGAAGAAGGAGAAGGAGAAGAAGAAGGAGAAGAAGGAGAAGAAGAAGAGGAAGGAGAAGAAGAAGATGAAGAAGGAGAAGATGATGATGAAGAAGAAGAGAAGAAGGAGAGGAAGGAGAAGGAGAAGGAGAAGATGAAGAAGAAGAAGATGAAGAAGAAGAAGGATGAGAAGAAGAAGAAGAAGAAGGAGAAGAAGAAGAAGGAGAAGAAGAAGATGAAGAAGAAGAAGGAGAAGAAGAAGAAGGAGAAGAGAAGAAGAAGAAGATGAAGAAGATGAAGAAGAAGGAGAAGAAGAAGAAGAAGAAGAAGAAGAAGAAGAAGAAGGAGGAGAAGAAGAAGAAGGAGAAGAGGAAGGAGAAGAAGAAGAAGAAGAAGAAGAAGAAGAAGAAGAAGAAGAAGGAGAAGTCTGCTAAATGACTGTGATGTAAAGTCTGAACCAGGGTGACATCATTCCAGCTGAAAAAGAGAAACCAGATGCCTGTTAGTCAGATGTATGAAAGCCGAATTAAAGAAAAGGTTGTTTTGATTAAAGAAACATTTCCATTTGTGTCACTGCCTGCAAGCTTATATGTTGACAATCAAATCAATGTTAAATCTCTAGAAGTCTCAACGGAGTTCTGCGTGAGCTCGACGACCTGGTTTGCTGACAGAGATGTGAACCTGCAGGAGCTCCAGCTGCTCCTGCTGCCGGAGGATCTGCTCCTCGTATCCGGACACCAGGCTGTCCACCGCGGCCAGGACCTCCCGGGACACGGCCTCCAGGCTGCGGGACACCAGAGCCCTCAGGACGGCCCCGCTGGACATGGTGAGGGAGGAGAGAGCGTGTGCTGGATGGACACGGGTCAGGTGTGTGGTGCGTCTGTCAATGTCGTCCGGGTAGAAACCGAAACCTGAGCCAGAAGGTCCGTTTCCTCTCCTGCTTCTTTAATAGATTAAATAATCAAATGTGGATTAAATTACATAACGATAAGAAATTAAATTAAATTAAATAACATTAAATTAAATTAAATTAAATTAAATTAAATTAAATTAAATTAAATAAAATAAAATTAAATAATAAATTAAATTAAATAAAAAAATTAAATAAAATTAAATAAAATTAAATTAAATAAATAAAATTAAATAAAATGAAATAAAATAAAATAAAATAAAATGAAATTAAATTAAATTAAATTAAATAAATAAAATTAAATTAAATTAAATTAAATTAAATTAAATTAAATTAAATTAAATTAAATTAAATAAAATAAAATAATAAAATGAAATGAAATGAAATAAAATTAAATGAAATAAAATAAAATAAATGAAATGAAATAAAATAAAATAAAATAAAATAAAATAAAATAAAATGAAATGAAATAAAATAAAATAAAATAAAAAAATAAAATAAAATAAAATAAAATGAAATAAAAAAATGAAATGAAATGAAATAAAATGAAAAATAAAATAGAATAAAATGAAATGAAATAAAATAAAATAAAATAAAATAGAATAAAATTAAATTAAATAAATTAAATGAAATGAAAATGAAATGAAATAAAATAAAATAAAATGAAATGAAAAAATGAAATAAAATGAAATAATAAAAAATAAATGAAATGAAAAAATAAAATTAAAAAAATTAAATAAATAATAAAATACAATGAAATGAAATGAAATAAAATACAATGAAATGAAATAAAATGAAATGAAATGAAATGAAATGAAATTAAATGAAATTAAATAAATAACTAAGGAGAACTGGTTAAAAAAATGTGCTAATAAAAGACAAATTCAAATAAAATAAATTCTAAAAATAATCAAATTAATTCTAAAAAATTCTAAAAAGATTCTAAATATTTTACTGTCTCAAAAAAAAATATCTGAAACTAGCTGTAAAAGCATAAAGTATAATTTTGGTCGTTTTGTCACTAAAATCCTCAAATTTATGGAAACAATACTAACATGTACTCTATGTCGTAGCTGTGGGCAGTGGTGGAAGAAGTACTCATTTATTTTACTTAAGTAAAAGTATAAATACTACAATGATGCTCCACTAAAAGTAAAAAGCTTGAATCTAAAACCGTCCTGAAGTTTAAGTACACGAGTGTCCTACCATCGGCTAAATGTACACACATACACTTTGTATGTTGACTCTTATGTTTAATCTAACCTTTATCTATTAACCCTGTGTTATTGCTATTCAATTCTATTTTGCACTGGTGTCAGTATTATTTCTTTAAACTTAAATTTTAAATTGTTCATAGTATATGCTTTTTAAGTTTTTTCTTATTTTTCTGTTTAAATCTTAGATGAAGCTTTGGCACAAGAATTTTCCTGGATTGCTGAAATTCTATTTTATCTTATCTTATCTTATTGTAGTAATTAATGCAATAACAGAAAACAAACACAAGGGGGAGTCAGAGCATCATTCTGTTAAATACATTTATCATGGCAGATAGAAACATAAAACAATACCATAGTATTTACTTCTGTTGCAAGAAACATTTATACCATTGTAAATGAACAAAAAGTTGTTTTCTGAGACATTCTTCTTTTTTAAGCTTTGTTAAACATGCAATGTTTTCCAACAAAAACTTCACTATATAAACTGTATATTTATTCGTATCAGAGGAGACCTTTGATTCGGTGATTTTAAATCATTCTACGAAGGTCTCCTCCTCCTCCTCGTCTGTACCTCCCTCCACCTTCTCTCTTGCTATTTTCACCGGCATGCTCGACTTCCTGGGCTTCTTCTTTGGTAACGGGTCACCTGACTTCCACCGCTGCTGCCGATTGGTCAGCGGACTGGTGCGATCCCCTTCTCGTGATTGGCTGTTTCTGCTTGTCATGGAGTCGGGGGCGGGGCCAAGGAGGGGAGCAGGTACACTGTGGTTGGTGTGGTTGGTGTGAAGGCTCAGCGGGTGATGACAGCGTTCAGATTTGACCAGCAGGACGAGAGACGGAGGTGAGCCCGGTGAGGATGAGCTGCAAACTGGGAGGAGGTGAGGAGGTGGGGGAGGTGGGGTCTGGGTGGTACTTAAGGTAAGGTTCTGGTTGGTGCCATGGTTCAGAGTCCGGGGTAGAGGGTTAAGAGAAGGGGAGTCGGCATGTCGGGGGTTTGTATGACTGTTTAACCCGTTTGTCAGTGTGTGTGCGACCTCGTCATGTTGCCAAATTGTGTCACCGAAATCTTTTTCCTTGCACATACGTGTGTGAGTGGAGTGTACGTCTTTGTGTATTTGTGTTTCGCTTGTATGACCGTCAGCGTAAGCGGTTCTGTGGGCGTGTGCGTCTCTGCTGGCGCCCGTGTGCAACCGTGGGTTCGGGTTGGCGCTGTGTCGGTTTCGGCTTCGCAGCGAGCTGAAGACCATGGAGCAGCCCGCCACCGTGCAGCGGTGTTTGATCTTCAAGTGGACGGCGTTGTAGTGGATCTTCAGCGTTCCTGCAGCAACAAGAAGGGAGGGTCTTGTTAAGTTGATGCCCACGGACCGACTTTACAAAGGACTACTTGGAAAAGCTAATTCAAGCCCAAACATGCACCATTACAACAATAGCCGAGATTCCCAACCTAACACCATTGCTGTCTTGTTTCTTTATAGTAACAAGTACATTTATTTTGTTTACATTTGAAGACCAGTAAAGGACCTTGAAATGAGCCATTTAGACACACTAGACACAAAATAAGTCAGAGGACCTCAAATTCAACCCTGTGGAACACCAAAATACAATGTTTGCAGAGGACCTTGAATTGACCCCTGTGGAACACCAAGACACAAGATGAGTAGAGGATCTAAAATTGCAAAGTGGAAAACCCTAAAAACAGAAGATCAGCAGAGAACCTCAAATTGAACCATGTGGAACATCATGACATCCAAAGACAAAAAGTTAGCCAAGGACCTTGAATTGAACCCTGTGGAACACCAAGATCAGCAGATGATCTAGAATTTAAATCTATGGAACTTCAAGACTCCAAATAAGTAGGGGATCCAAAACTGAACCTTGAGGAACTTGCCTACACTCTAAGTGCTGGATGTGAAGCAGACTTGGAGAAACCATAATATTCCTACCTTTGTCATAGAAGCTTTTACCACAAACGCCACAGCAGACCCTCCCCTTCCGACCTCCTGCAGGTGAAAGAGAAGGGAGGGAGCAGAGGGAAGAGGGGAGCGGACAGAGGGAGGAAGATGAGGATGGGTGAGGATGGATGGAGGAAGTGGGAAGAGGACAGAGGAAGGAGGAGGAGAAGGATGGGAGGGTCTTGAAAGGGAAGGAAGAGGAGCCGGGCAACTTCTGGGAAATCTTCGGAGGGGAGGAGGAAATGGACGGACGGAGTGAGGAAGAAGTAGGAAGAAGTGAGGAGCTTAAGGGAGGAGAGAGTGGTGAGGTGTTCTCCTGTTTTGCCATTCCCCGGTGAAGGTCAAGCTCATGGTCGTCATGGAAACGGGGTTCCCTTTGCCATACCGGACGGTTCGTATTTGGTTTGTCAGGGTCCGCTTTGATTTTTAAATCCGGCTCAACTTTAGATTGTTGGACAATCGGATCGTTCTCTTCCTCTCTTTCTCCGTGTTCCTGTCTGGCGAGCGGTTTGGTCCCACTGAGCTTCCGTAGGCATTGTGTTAGCTTACCGGGAGGAAAAAGCTCCTGGTATAAGAAAAACAAAGAGGAGGGGGTGCATATTAAGTGGAGAAAAAAACCCACTCTATATCACACTTCAAGAATCGTAAACTCAATGAAATATTCTAGTTGTTACAACAGCTCATTGCATTGACTTACCTTGGTGGGAGGAACCAAACAATGCAAGGCGGAGCTTGGAAAGTGGAAAGGGAAAAGCAAAGATGGTTCCTCTGGAAAGCTTTCAAAATGGCCGACAGTGTCTTTGTGGTCCACCGCACTGTTTTTCTTAAAACGGCAAACTAAACGTGAATCTCCTCTCGTGTTCCTAAATCCTTCTGGCGTTCCTCCGTTCCGCTCGACGATAGCACTGATATTTGATTGGAAGCTCCTTTTGGGGGCGGGGCTTAACTCTGGATCACAGAAGTGATTGACAGCTGCCAGGCACTGAAGCGTCATCAACTCGACTATGGGTCGTGTCTCGCCAAAGCGAAGGAACTGTTTGAGGATGAGCAGCTCTTCCTCAGAGGTCACCATCAACCAGCGGTCCAACACCTTCCCACTGGGATGCTGGAGGGAAAAATGAAACCTCGATGTCAACACATGAAGAACGTCAAGATTCATTAACGAAAATAACAAGTCAATCACATAGATCCTGATTTCATTCATGCTCAGTTTGAAATACAAGGCAGCACTATGAGTCAAACCAAACACAAGTTTATGGACATAAATACTGTAATATGATCAATTTATTACAACACGATCCAATTCCTATAGCGCCATCCCTAGACTAACCTCTGAATACAATATTAAATGTATTTCTTCACATTTCTATTGTGAAGTTTGAAGATTTACTAAAGAAAAATGTTGCCTGTTAATTACAGCATAATCGTCTGCATAATGTTTAGTTTATACTCAATGTAGAGAAACCGAAAATGACGTAATCATGGCTGTTGGATCGTGCTTGAAGGGTCGTGCACCTCTGAATTTTTTTGCTTGTCGTGTGCGATCACATGACTTTCACAAATAATTCATTGATAAAAACAATATTTACATGTCAGGGATTACACAAAGAAGGCCAATTCAATTTTAGATGCTTTGGACACAGGAGGTCTGAAAAATCTACATTTGGTTAAATATTTTGTAGCTAAATCAAATAGTTTACAGGATATTCAACCTTTGTTTCCTTTATAATACATTTAATACTTGACTTCTATATTTACAGGGCTTCTATAAAGACAATAAAGTAGTCCATGAATATGAGATATGAGTTTTCAGATAATTATAATCCCTCCTCGTCATAGTGGAAGTTGGTTTTTGACGTTTTGTCGGTTAAAATCTTTGTCTTTTGGATTCTTCACAGGTCATTTTGTTTGTACGCCCTCTGGTGTTTAGGAGAATAATGCAACAAGCATAGAGTATAAATGCTTCCGTAAATGCTCGGAGCTCGTGAACTGTCAAGTTTCCGGATATTCAAAGCTTTATTTAGCATTTGATACTGAAACAGGAAGCTGTTTCTATTTAAATTTGCACACATTTTGATAACTTAATCTTCCATTTGCTTTGACCAATGATCATTTCCTTTATTCTTGTTCAACTGTTGCTCAGAGGGATATTTGTCACTTTCAGCCCTTTCAGTTCTGGTTGAACCATTTTAACCCAATTTTGAATACAAAATAACATCTATATGAAAAGAGGACTTTTAACCGCAACTAGCAAACAGTAATATTCATGTTTAATGGTGTTAACAGGAACAAATATCTAATATATCAGTGTCAGTTATTAATGATACACTCAGTAACTATCAGTAACTCTACAGACACCAGATATTGCTATGATATTGTATAGTAGACTGTTTAAGTGTTTACCTGCAGCATGTATCCTCTCACATAATCACCCAAACTCCAGCCCAGAGTGTGAAGTATGTGGCCGACCTGAAGACGAGAAAAAGTCATCTCAAATCAAATGGATTAATTCACTATTCAACCACATACAAAATAAAATAAAAGTCTTATTTGTGATATTTCCCTCATATTTAAAAGCTTTTTTCCATCAGCTGCTCTAAACCTACCAGGCGAGCAGGTGTACCTGTTCTGGCGTGAGGACGCTGTAGAGACGATCAAGAAGAATCTTCAGGCGAACGGGAACGGCCTGAGCTCCGTAGAGAACCAGGGAGCTCAGGTCGAACACCAGCCCAGGGAGGGCCACCTCCACCGGGCCGCAGCTGGAGGGAGGCGGGGCCTGGAACTGGAGCTTTGCCAACGCTGAAGAGGAAGAGGACGAAGAGGAGTTAGTGTCTCGTTGATACATCACGAAAATATGGCACAATCACTGAATAGTGAACACTTGGATGCTTTGATTGGCAGTAGAAGAAAATTACAACGGGTTCGTAAGTCAGATTGTGATAAAAATGAGAACAAAATAAAAATACAAACACAATGTATAAAATAAAAAATCTATATGTCAAATTAAAGGAAAAAAACATGCAACAGATGTGTGTTTACCATCTGAAAAACATTATGTGTGTGTGTGTGTGTGTGTATGCAGATGCTCTCTCCAGATGCTCTCGGTGATGTGATGACAGCGACACCTGACTTCATGTCACCGTGGCGACTGAACACATCTGCAGTGTGTGTGTGTGTGTGGTGTATGTGTGTGTGTGTGTGTGTGTTTATGAGTTTCTTCACGACACTAACCTTCAGAAACCAGAATGTTTTTCACGTTTTAAAAGTCTCAAGAAGTTGGTTGTTTGGTTGACATCAGAAAAAATGAGTCACCTAGATCATACCTCTATATTATTTGGGAATTTGGGAGTTTTAGTTGTATGACGGAGGATTCTTCTGATGTTTTTTTGTGTTAAATAATGTCCATAATGTTTGACAGTTTTTTTATACAAAAAGCTAAAAAGGTTTTGTATTGTTTATTGAAACATTTAGACAACAATGTAGAGAGAAACAAGTGACATAAACTGAGCAGTTAAATTTATAATTGTTTTGTATTTATGTGATTTGTTTTATATACTTAAAGAATCTTTACAGAGTTTGGTGGATGGCTAAAAATGTTGTCGGACACCTGCTTTGTGGGGACACAGCCTTGTTGGAACATCCTACGTTGTGGGGACCTTAATATTTGGTGGACATCTACGTTAAGGGAACACAAACCTGTTTCAAAACCTCCGCCATTGTGGGGACAGCAAAGACAGTCCTTTCACTTTAAACTAGTTATCTTTATCTGATTAAAAACGTTTAATTTCCGAATTAGATTTGGTTTGTGGAAGTTTGCATTATGGAGTTAAAAAATCTGTGGTGGACATCTACATTGTGGGGGCAAAAACCTATTTTGACACGTTCACCATTGTGTGGACAGCAAAGACGGTCCTTTCATGTTTAAATTGGCTATAAACATTGAGTAGAATCTTAGGGGGACATTTGTTGTTTCGGGTAGTAAGATTGTAGAAACCACCAAAATGTCCTCACATGTAGAAACACCAGCATGTGTACGTGTCGTACCGTGAGGGACCCAGCCGTGTCCACAGCGATCACATGACCTTAGTTGGACACTTCCTGGTTTGAAACACACACAGTTGCAGCCGGACGTCGTGCACCTGATGGACTGTGAAACAGGAGAGCACGTTAATATTCTTTATCATGTTTGTGTTAGAGAAAAGCTTTTACAGAGAGTGTATAAAACATGATTATTATAAACACATATGAATGTTTATTTATTGTTTTTTGTTTTTGTTTCATACAAACAGAGGGTCTGTACCTCCTCAGTGCCCGGAGTCATCCTCATGTCTCCGTCCTGCAGTCAGATTCAGCTATAATTAAAAGACAAAAGTATTAATTTACTTATTCTACTTCTACAACGACTACATCATAAATATTTAGGATATACTTTATATTACATTAAATATCTATTTATTAGTTCTATATTTATGAATGAATTGATCACTGAGAGCTTATAAAGATTCAGTAGTACCTTTATTTGTTCATTATTTTGTGTTAATTAGTGAGAATGGTTATTTATATAAAAAAGAAATCTAAATAATAATGTGATGCCTTGAAAAAAAGCAGCTATGACAAGATTTGACTTTATTATCATTTATTATTATTTTTACCATTTAGAATAAACTCACGTTCTCAATTAAATAATTTATTATTCATTCTTTAAATATATATTTGATAAATGTATATGATTATATTCATTTGTGTATTTTATGTAATATTTGTTATATTTTTAGACTTACAGAACAATTTTGTACTGTTTGTTGAGATTTTTTGGGTGAATTTCTATCACACTTCCAATCCAATGTTTAAACAATTCACTTATTTTTTAACTAAAATAATATTTATAAAGATAGCAGTAATAAATGATAATATTAATAACAATACATTTATATCATTTTTTTCAAAACTAATGTTTCAAAGTGCTTCAAAAGGCAATAAAAGCCAGACAAAGTGAGCAGAGGTAAAAACAGTAAAGTAACAATTAAAACAAATAACAAATAGCAATAATTAATAACAGATAGAAATAATCAATATTTTATCTGACTAATTATCTAATTATCTAAAAAAAAAGAGAGATGAGACGCTCATATTTATTAGGAATAATCAATATTTTAATAAATCTGAGCATCTCATCTCATGTCTCTTTTTTTTTCTTTTGCCGGAAGCTGAAATTAAAATAGATTAAATGTGAATGTTTTTGAAGACACAACATTGTTCTTATTAAAACAAAATCTTTGTACACATGCAGAAACAGAATGTACATGATAAATATTTAAAACAATTTTAAATTAAAATCTTAAGTTTTATAACTTATCAACACCATATTAATTATGATATTTATATTATTTACATTATTGATATGGATCCATACTGACCTTGTTGTTGAATTCACCACTGATGTTTTATCTCCTTTCTTTTTTCCTTTGATAGCTCATAAACTCCTCTCTCTCTCTCTCTCTCTCTCTCTCTCTCTCTCTCTCTCTTTCTAATAAATTCAGAGATTCTTTCTCTTTTTAAGGATCTCCATCCTTTGACTCCTCCCCTCTGATGGAGCTGAACAGATGTGATTGGACGACGGATCGATGTTCAACGTCTTCCCTCATTTTACTTCTCCCTTTATTTTTCTGTGTGTGTGTGTGTGTGTGTGTGTGTGTGTGTGTGTGTGTGTGTGTGTGTGTGTGTGTGTGTGTGTGTGTGTGTGTGTGTGTGTTTACCTGTTAACAACAACATAAGCTTCAGGTCTCAGATCAGCCACATTACAAACAACGAGGAAGGTCAGAGGTCACAGGTCACAGGTAAGAGCAGAGGG
>NC_072455.1:873919-893919 GCF_027596085.1 Anoplopoma fimbria | reverse complement strand
GAACGTCCAGACCGTCAGGCCGGTTTACAGTACTGTACTGTTCTCTGTGTGTACCCAAATAAAACTTTTTTTGCTGCATATTTGTGTGCTGTTTTATGTTTGACTATGAAAAAAGTCGGCCTACACTGAGACATTTTACAAAAGGAGAAATGGCTCATTCTCCAGAGTCGTTGTCATTCATATGGTGTGTTCCATTTCTATGATTGTGTTTTCAATTTTGAGAGGAAACACGTCACATAGTATCCAGATGTGAACATCAGCGTTGGTGGTATAGTGGTGAGCATAGCTGCCTTCCAAGCAGTTGACCCGGGTTCGATTCCCGGCCAACGCAAAGTTTTTAGAAGCAGATTTCTCTCACATGTTGAATTCCATTATATACTAATAATAAGGTGGCTTCACACACTCATACCTACACAGAGGCAAAGTGGGGACCCTGGAGACACAAGTAGAAGTGGGGACACAGAGTAAAAACAAGGGAGAGTCAGACGTTATCCTGTTTATGGAGCACGTTGTTTACTGCTCACATCCTTCATCTCTCTGCCATAAATGTTTTGTGTCATTTGTTGAAAACTTCTTGGTCATATTTGAGTAATGTGATAAGTCACATGTATATTAGACGTGTTTAGATAGGTATTTAATTTGTCATTTTAATCAGATGAGTAGCTTTGTTTGCAGATCAGTTCTGCAGAGATTAATACATTATTTTAGCTTTGCTAGAGTCGATATTTGTTCTATGCTTTTATTAATTAAATATAGCAATATTATTTAATATTGATATTTGTTCTATGCTTTTATTAATTAAATATAGCAATATAATGTAATGTGTTATTGTATTTGGTATTATTAATTACACATAGCATATCATTTAATATTGATATATCTTTTATGGTATTATTAATTCAATATGGCAATATCATTTAATATTCTAATATTTTGTATTATTCATTAAATAAAGCAATATAATTGAATATTGATATATTTTGTATGGTCTTTTAAATTCAATATAGCAATATAATATAAAATTGTAATACTTTGTATTTTATTAATTCAATAAAGCAATAGTATTTAATATTTTAAGTTTATGGTATAATTGATTAAATAAAGCAATATCATTTAATACATCAATATTTTTACATTATTTCAGTATAGTAAAATTATACTATTGTTGCAATATTGTTCTAATTATCAATAATAAAACATATAAAACAACAATAATGATAATAACATCTACATGAGATTCAGGAACATTTGTTTTAGTGACCTTTTGAAACATCCATCTGTCTCATGTTGTGCTTGTGGAAAAGCCCAAACGAACAGGGACACCTAGTGTTTGAGAGGTGGAGGTTCATCACAAAGCACTGCACCTTCAGCCACACTACAGTTAAAGTCACGGGGAGAAAACACTTTGTTTCCCAATTTATTTAAAGATTTTTAAAGATAAACCAAAATACATTCTTTAAAACACGAACAAATCTGTTCTCAATTAAATTGAAATGAATGTTGAGACATTAATTGATTCATAAAAGAAACACGTGTTCAAACTGTTCCTACATGTTCACCAGGACTCAATACATTCACATAGCTTAATTAAGGCAGCAGTCAGTTAATTCTTCAATCAGTTAATTTTTCAATCAGTTAATTCTTCAATCAATGTAAACAAGTACAGCAATCAAGTGTAAACCCGTCTTCATATTTTCTTATATATTCTTATCCAGTTAAGGGTTGCAGGGGTGCTGGAGCCGAGAGCCGAGAGGAAAAACATAAACACTTAAAGTGCTGAACAACAGCAGCAACAAGCTGAGCCGTTACGTCTTTTTTACCTCATAGTTGTGGTTTTATGGCACATTTGCAGGATCAATCCATCTATTCTAAGGAAAGGAAGACATGAGTTTCAGAACCTCAAAGAACCTCCTGATTTTCTCCTGAGAAGAGTGTTGGACGGTTTGACCAAAAAACATTGTCATGGGATTTTTTTCACAAATCTGTGGGCTTCACAAGGTATATATATTTTTTTGCATGATTATTCTCCAGTCAGGAGTACATAGAATTTTTTTTTTTTTTGTCAATATGTATAAACGGAAGGCAGCTTTGCATATTCAACATATGTATAAATCAGAATGCAAGAAACAGTTGCAGAACAATAATTATTGTGCAAACTGCAACATAGTGCAGAAAAAACAGAAAGTATAACTAATTCACTGAGAACGGCTGTGGCTACGTCTAATTATTTAAAACCAAAAAAAAGTTGTGGGTATAAATTTGTAAATGTACAATTATCTGGGTTATTTACTCATGTGTTGAAAAGTTATAACCATGAGAGAGAAGAGTACAACGTGTTGAGGAAAATCTATCTAATATACAACTTTATACAAGTTTATAAAACGTGTTATGTTGAACTCTATAACTAGTTTCATAAGATCATCTGTGGGAATGAGGGACACAAGCCGTTCCCATAAGGAATGGTAAAGACATGCCATTTCCTGTACAAGTATCACTTGTCCTGTCAAGGAGGTTACCATGACCTGACACAAAGAAGGAAAACAGAACGCGAGTGAAAGGCCAGATGTGCTTTGTTATGGTCCAATCGACAAGACGTGATTGGCTGACAGTGATGTAAGGGAGTCTATAAGATATCATGTAAGAACTAACGTGTCGGACTTTTGTTGTAAGCTTGTCTGCAATAAAGTATCCCTGCTGATTGCAAACTTTAAGAACTGCATCTTGTCTCTTCACTGCATTTCTGCCACAACACATGTCCCCTCTAAATATACTTAATGGTTTTTCTATCTGGAGTTTTGATCTCAGCTTTGGTTTGATGTGTTGGCTCATGAAAAAACAATATTCTGTTAGAAATAAAAAGTGCTATACCACATGAATCAGTATGATGTCCTGCACTGACTGAAACCACCCACAACGCTGGGTCACCCACCGCTCTCATCACCAAACATCAGAGTTAAAGTTCCTCTAACAGTTAACCAGCCGGATGTTTCCTCAGAAGACGACTGAAAGCTAAAAGGAGATTAAATATCACCCTTAGATTCACCGACTGGATAGAAAAACAATTCCAAATTAATGCCAAATGTTTCTTTGTGTCTGATACAAAGTCTGCATTTCTAAAGCTGCATTCTAAGCTAAGTTATGATGATTAAGAGAGTAAGTATTGCATGAAATCTACCTCTGATTTATAGTAAATGTTTTTGTCAGTGATTTTTAAAATTTTTGTTGGACTCTGCATCGTGTTTTTGTATATAAAAAGTCAGCTCTGGAAAAAAGTATTAATTTATTCATTCCTATCATCATGTGTAATGGAATGTATTGATTTAAAATAATCATTAAAAAAGAAAATTAGAAAGATTCGACATAAAGAACAAGGTCACATTATTTAAATTATGAAAAATGCATACGCAACTTTGTTTACACTTTGATTACTGTAATGTTTACATTGTTTCCTGCACTAAATATTATTCAGGAAAAAGAAAAGAGACTAGAAATGCACCTTTAACCTTTGGCATTATAGACAAACACATGCACTGTTATGCATTCAAACTAATTTTATGAGCAGGTAAGGGAAGATTAATAATTGGTTATCTGACCTGCAAACAAAGAGACACTAAACAACTGCAAAAATAGACAAAATGACAACAAACAATGCAGTCACATCGTTTTAATATATGCATGTTGTTCTTTTTATTGGAGGGATGGCCCTTTAATGTCTGGCCTGTTTTCTCAAAACACGTCCATGGCCACAAGGTTGCAGGTGTAAGACTGTAATTTTTTATGTTTTTATTATTATTTACCACTATTACTTTTAATAATTATTACAATTATTGCTGTTTATTTTTATTTTTTTTCATTGTTTGCTTTCAATCATGACTGTTATTATAATTTCCCCATCTTATAATTATTGTAAGTAACATTGATATATATATATTTTTTTACTGTAATTCCATCAACGCACACATACACACACGACAAACCAACGAAAAAATCCCCTCAGTAAATTATGGGAAATAATTCCCAGAAAGGAAATAGGAGGGAATATTTTCGTGGGAATTTTAAAAGCGTGGCGTATGCTTGCTGTGAAAACACATTGTAATGGCAATATGTGCCAACACCAACATCACTCAAACTCAACCTGTGCTCCAGTTGTTTCATCGCGTCTCGACTCTTCACTGCATTTCTGCCACAACACAGTTCAAGTCTTTTGATTTCCACACGGGGCAACAGTCACCCTTTTTGTTGCTCAAAAGTAAAATAAAGGAAATACAATTATTTTTATTTTTTTTATTTTATAAAAATGGTCTGAGTAGAAAACTGACGTAACACAGATGACTCCAAAATTTTATAATCCTACTCTCTCGATTTATTGTTATTGACTTCCGTTCTCTTTGATTATCTTTAATTAAATGTAAATTGTACTATAAACTATAAATCAATATTTTGGTTCCAATCTTTCTTTTCTTATTGGTGATTTGTAACAGGTTTTTTTTAACTTGAAGGACTCGCCTACTTACACTTCCATCAGACACTGAGTAACATTAGCATTGTCATGGGTTCAGAGCTAACAGGCTAACGTTAGAGGAACTATGAGGATCTCAAATAGAGACAATTGAAATATTTGACTGAGTGAAAATGTTTTATACGGTAAATATCCCGATACTCGATGAGAGCGGTGAGAGTAAACCAAACAGTCAATGTGCCATAAAACCAAAACTAGAAGATTAAAGAGGACTCACCATGACAAGATGGTGATTTCTGACGAGCTCATAGCATCAAATACTTCATATCAGAGACACAACCTCCTTCATTCAGCCAGTGGGTGCAGAGGACTGGCTGAGATGATTGTATTCATAATCGTGTGAGCTCCTTCAAGCAACTTCAATCTTGGTCCTGAGCAGGGAGGAAAGGGATCACAACTTCATCAAGCTCACTATCTTCACCATTCTGGTGTTGATCTGCAGGAAGAAGATCAAGAAATGTCACATACAAACACAAACACACGTTAAACAGTTCAACTATAAAAACCAAAACAAATATACCTCTAGGTTGTTGAAGTCCTTGAGTTTTACAGCAATTTACTAGTTGTTTTCGAAATATGAAAAGGACAACTACAGCAGCTACAGCTATAACAGCTATAACAGCTACAACTACAGCAGCTACAGCTATAACAGCTACAGCTATACCAACTGTAGCTCCTGTGCTTAGTTTTCCAGTCCCCTCACTTGGATCCCCCGGTGTCGGCTTTGTACCTGTTGGGGGACAAAAAAAGGCACATTTGTCTCTGATATCTGAAGCATCACCTCATCAGAGGTGGATCCTCAAAGCAAGAACATTTAAGCAAATTCAGCAACAGTTGGAGAACATTTTGAAAATGATTAATGAATCCTGCAGTGCATCACTTGGCTCCTGAACACGTAAAACTCCTCTTCAGCAGATGTTATAATTGTGATATTAATTGGATGGGTGGTGTTGCTTTTATAAACACGTGATAAAGGGTCACCAGATAGAGTGATGTTGTGTTGTCGTGTATATGATGGAGGTTAGATTTTCCTTTTTGTTTCTACTGCCAAGCACTAATTTCAGTTATTAAAATCAGATTTCACGGATGTGAAAACTGAATTATTTCTACATAATAGCTGTTCACCGTGTCGACTGACCTCCAAGAGCTCCAGATGCTGATGTGGTGATGTTACTGGTGTTTTTATCGTTGGTCGGGGGCCAGGGCCAATAAAAACTATCTGTGGGGTAAATCTGTTTTAGTGTTGCAGTAATATTTACATGTTTTCATTTGAATTAAAGAGCTTGATGGAGTCAACTCACCTGTCTTGCCCTCTGTTTGATTGGCATAATTACACTTGTATTCTCCTGCGTCATCCTCTGTGTAGTTTGACAACTTAAGGAGGCCATTTTTGTACTCCACTCGTTTTTTAAACTTCTCAGCGATTGGAGACATCACACCATCTTTCATAGCATATAAACACTCATTTGATTTATTCAAGGCCCAACAGTGAATTCTGATTATGTTTGACATGTTAAGGTTAGTCATCGCTGATCTGCCATGAACACTGGTGGTGATAGAAGAGGCCACTGTAAAAGAAAGAGAGAGAAATGAAGCAGAAGAGAGGTCCATATGTTGAATCTGGATAATGAACTAAAGGTGGAAGCTCACCACAGGAGGTCAGACCGATGAGCAGCAGGATTATGAAGTTCATGTCTTAACTGTGAGAGGAGACATCAGACAGTTAAACCTCACAGAGCTTCTTCTTCAGGTAAAAAAAACCCTGAAACTTCAATTTCAAATGTAACACTTTTGAGGGACTTTTATTGCAACAGTTTCCTGCATCTTCTTCTGCAGCATCCCCAGTTTACAGAGCAGCGGGAGAACAGAACATATCCGTGATTGAAGGAATGTGCTAGCAGCTAACGGTGCTAACAGTGCAAATAACTACAACAGTGCTGACCGTGTTTACCTGAGGGGGGGTTCAGCTTCCACGACAATGCTGTGTGCAGAGACGTCGTGGTCAGGTGTAACAGCTGGATGAGAGCAGCGCAGACGCTTCCAAACACGAAGTCAGCCGAAGCAGCAAAACGTAGACAAATCCCAGAGAAGCTCTGATGACAACAAACACAGAGGAAGAGTGGCTTCATATCCTGCTCAGGGTTTTGCTCTGGACATTACCTACTATATCTTTACATGCTAGTTGTTTGCTGATGTATAGATTATCTCACTTCATATTTAGCATTGTAAGGGGCTTTTATGCAACAGTTTCCTGCGCCTACTTCTGCAGAATCCCCTAGTCTTTCGGAGCAGCTGGGCGATGCCTCATTGTCTCTATGAACTCCTTACTTTACCTTTGTTTAATTATTTTACTCCACTTTTATTTTATTTTATCCACCTTTTAGTTTCTTTCCTTCCATCTTTACATGAAGATCATGAGACCAGAGGTGAAGATGCTCTCTGCTCACTAGTACGATTCAAAGCCTTCAAATCAGCTTTAACTTTAAGCAACAGAATTGAATTTTCATAGTTAGTGAAATGGACTGAAACCACAGTTTACTTACAGGTTAATGAAAACACAAGTCTCAATTAATTGGTGCTTTGTGGAAAAGTCAACCGTAACACCATCAGCAGATGTTTGTGGGTTAAAAAAAGACAAATGACTTGCATGAGTTACAGGTTTTTAGATTATTTTGTTTTACTATTTTGAGGCAACCAATACTTCCAGTTTCTTTCAGAATGTTTTTAAAATCAACTTGCAGGGACTTGCAGAAGACAAGTTGTTTAGAAGATGGACGGATTGATAATAAAGGAGTAAAGTCCACATGTTAGAGAATTAAATAAGATAGATTCAAATAACACACCCCTGTCGACTTCAGCTTGTTCCAAATAGCCCAAAGGTTGACATTGTTGTGCCCCATGAAAAAGAGAGTAAATAGAGGGACAGAGCTTTAATTCTTTAGCCAGAGATGAGCAGAAAAGAAAAAGGAAAAACGAGTTCCAAAGCAAGAAAGTAAAGATATTAAAGCTGAACCAGAGAGAGAGGTTGATACCACGTTTAAAGATATTACCTGAAGTCAAGACCAGTGGAGTCACTTTGGCACGTTTGGTCTAAAGAAAAAGACACAAATTCAAACATATATAACAGACAAGATGTTGAAGATAAAATTGAAGCCTGACACAGGAAACATTAAAATAACTTATTCTCAACGTTGGTAACAAATTAAATCAATGGCTCATTTAAACACAGTTGGGTTTGAAAAGATGTAAAAAAAAGACAACATTGAAACTGTTAGATTTCTGTTGTTGTTGCTACTAAAATAACCACGAGTGGATATTTCTCTCTCTCAGTCGCTCCTCCTTCTCTACTCCGTCTTGCATAACCGTCGTATTATTGGCAATAATAACAATAACAACTGCACCGTTGATTCGTCCGCTCTTTAATCGGCTTTTATTTTGTTATCTATTCACTGCCTGCCTCGTTCCACTGGCATACAACTCTTCATATTTTAGCCAATCGTTAGCCTGCAGTCCTGCTAGCGGCTCCACCAGGCTGCTCGAAGCTATGCTAGGAGCTAACATGCTACTATGCTTGTAATGCTAATATGTCATTCTAACATTCGTTGATTAAACAGCAGTGATGGGAAAGAAAATCTCCTTCTGTCTCCCATTCTGGCGTAAAGTCAAATCTACATTCCTCAAATACGCGGGCTCAACAAGTTTCTACAGGCCTGCTAGCTTCTCTACCACGCTGTGACGCAGGCTTTGAGCGACTCACACTAACACGCTAACATGCTAACATGTACGTTGGGGCTGTTGCAATGCATGAGAGAATTATGAAAAATAACCTCCCCATGCTGCATGTGCCACACAGACTTCAAACAATCAACAAGAAATACTAATTGATTCTTGTAGAATATCTGTAGCTAAAACGTCTCTACGCCCCCTGACGTAGAGAACGCGTGTTACGTGTTACGTGTTACGTGATCTTAAAGTGAGCGGTCTCTCTCGAATGCGCTTTGTTCATGTCTCATCTGTTCCTTGAGCTTGACACTGTTTGTTGATTTGTGCTTGTCAGGGCACATTTTTTTATTCTCAGCTCGAATAATTTGCATAACAGGTTTAAGGACATTGTTTCATGTCACTTTAAAAACATCACTGACAAGTCGACATGTGAAGTGAAACTAGTTCTGGCTGCTGTAATTGTTCCTACTGTTCATGCAGGCCCTGAAGATATCTTTTTTTTATGAAAGAAATAGGGGACAAAATCCTCTTTCCGTGTTAAAAAATATTATCTTAAAGTTCAGCCAAATCTGATATGAGACCTATTATCTACAGAATTTGTTCTGAAAAGTTGATGCATTGATACAAACAAAACAGGACAAAGTGCAAAGGAAAGAATGAAGCATGTGACTTTAAAATAAGTGAAAACATGAGGAGTGATGAGAACATCGAGACATTTCCCCACATCAATACATGAAACTTCCATAAATGCCACACAGGTGTGTATGAGTCTTGACTAACCTTTACTAGTTTCCAGTCCGGACTTTGTTGTGGTTACATTCAGAACAAATGTTACTGTGGGAGAAATTTATATTAGCTCATCAATAACAAGTTCGTCTTGCAAACAAACCAAAACCAAAATCACACGGTAAACTTGAAATAAATATCACTTCATCTTTCGCCATGGTCTCGCCATGAATTGTGGTAAATTTACACCAATAATATCAAGAGTTATCCATCCTGAGTCCTGACACGTGAAGTCTGATTTGTTGTTCTTCATCAATTATACGTATTATTGGCAATAATAACAATAATAACTGCACCGTTGATTCATCCACTCTTTCATCGGCTTTTATTTTGTTATCTATTCACTGCCTGCCTCGTTCCACTGGCATAAAACTAATCGTTAGCCTGTAGTCCTGCAGTCCGGCTCCACGTGGCTGCTTGAAGCTATGCTAGGAGCTAACATGCTACCATGCTTGTAATGCTAATATGTCATTCTAACATTCGTTGATTAAACAGCAGTGATGGGAAAGAAAATCTCCTTCTTTCTCCCATTCTGGCGTAAAGTCAAAACTACATACGCGGGCTCAACAAGTTTCTACAGGCCCGCTAGCTTCTCTACCACGTTGTGACGCAGGCGTAGCTTGAGCTACTCACACTAACATGCTAACATGCTAACATGTACGTTGGGGCTGTTGCAATGCATGAGAATTATGAAAAATAACCTCCCCATGCTGCATGTGCCACACAGACTTCAAACAACAAGTTTCCAGTCCGGACTTTGTTGTGGTTACATTCAGAACAAATGTTACTGTGGGAGAAATTTATATTAGCTCATCAATAACAAGTTCATCTTGCAAACAAACCAAAACCAAAATCACTCGGTAAACTTGAAATAAATATCACTTCATCTTTCGCCATGGTCTCGCCATGAATTGTGGTAAATTTACACCAATAATATCAAGAGTTATCCATCCTGAGTCCTGACACGTGAAGTCTGATTTGTTGTTCTTCGTCAAACTGGACTGTCCTGCAAACTGTTCATCCTGAAATCTTTGGACCTCAACCCCTTCAAGCATACAAGATAAAACCCTGTTACTCTCTGACTGGAAAACACAATGCAGGTTAGTGGAAGACTTGTTAGGTTTGATCTGATGTCCAGTTTTATTGTGATGTTTTTATTCTTCTCTTACCGATAGAAGATTGAAGACCCCCCCACCACAATCACCCCTCTAAAGGGGGGAGAGACAGAAGGAGAGAGACTGGTATTCCCTGGTCTAACATGACCGTGTCCTCAACTTGCTGGTCTAATATGACCGTTTGTCATTTCCCAGTCGAATCGACCTGGTCCTCTTATTCCCAAGTATAGGGTGACTGTCTTCTGTCTGACTCCTATAGCCTTTCTCTGGTCTAACTCGACCCAACTATACTGTTTTGTAGTCTTAACTGACCCAACTATCCAGTTCTGGGGTCTGCCGAAACCACCGCTATCCTGTTCTGCGGTCTGTCGAGACCCCCGCTATCTTGTTTTGTGCTCTAACTTGACCCCAATTATCCTGAGACCCCTGCTATCAATTCCATGATCTGTTGATATCACACCAGACCTTTCTGTGGACCCGCGCTATCCTGTTTTGCGGTCTATCGAGACCCCCCTCATCCTTTTCTGTGATCTATCGAGACCCTATCCTATCCTTTGCTATGATTAACTTGACCACCTTCACTCTGCTTTCACGTCACCTCATGCAAGCTAATAAAATAGCATAATAGGGCCTGTTTAAAGTTAACCAACCAGAATTCAACCACGGTTTCCTTCAGCCAATCACATTGTTGCTGTCAAACTTTAAAAATGTTGTCCTCTCTGCTGCTGTCAGTTGTCATTCCAGACACCAGAGAACGTTTTCCCTTCAGTGCTGACATTGTGGCAGAAAGAACAGGTGAAGTCAATGATAGATGTGATTATACTTGGACATTAACTTTGGGGAAAGGACTTGAAGGATTGAATTCAAGATATGCAGCCACTGTGTGCAAACAGTCAGTATCCGTGGTGAGTACATTACATTACAGTCATTTAGCAGACGCTTTTATCCAAAGCGACTTACAATAAGTGAGTATTGAGGGTGTCAAGCTTGCACATTAATATTAAAAATGCTGAACTGTCTTAGATTAGCGAGTGTGTTTTGCTCGCTATGTAGAGTGTCTTGAGTATCTTAAGTCAGTTTGAACTAGGTTGAATAAAAGTAATCTGTAACCTATAGTCATTAATAGTTTTAATGATATATTATAATCTCTAACATCTATTTTATATTAATGTGAAAACATCTCCTTCAAACTACTGGATTCATTCTAGTTTATCACCAACGCTACATTTTACAGATAACATGTGAACACATCATCATGATTTACCTTCACACAATACTAATTTTAACTGAGCAGAGCCTGAACGCACCATAATGTTACTGAACTGAACCTCGGTTCGTTAGCGGTGCTGCTAACGTTACTAGCTCTACATTTTTCTTTCTTTAAAAAACAAACAAACACACAAACTTGGTCAAAGTTTACGAGTACAAGAGCAGAAATATTTTATTGAAACCAACTCATAGCACAAACACACACACTCACACACTCTCACACACACACACACACACCACTCACTCACTCACTCACTCACTCACTCACACACACACACACACTCACACACACACACACACACACACACACACACACACACACACTCACACACTCTCACACACACACACACTCACACACACACGACCATCTGGCCTTCAGTCGTCCGCCGCCAACCAGCTGTTAAAGATCAACACTCTTCTGATTGTCTCCACATGTTTCCAGGACTATTTAAAAACGTTTCCAGAATGTTCTAAAACTCAAAACCTCGTCCTCATCCTGATTCAGACTTCAGAGATATCTCACACATTTATCTCCTTCCTCCTCTGCTCTTCTTCGAGGCTTTCTTCTCCCTCGTTCTGGGACTCTTGAGGGGTTTGAAGAGGTTTGTCTGTGAGGGGGCGGGGCTTAAACAGACTGATGGCTCCTTCAACAAATCAGAGACGGGGACAGGTTGAGGGACTTCCACGTCAGCCAATATAATCCTTTCAGCAAACTCAGCTGCCTGAAACAAGGAAAAAATGTAATTATTGGATGTTTATTTATTTATTATTGTTTCTTTTATATATTATTATTATGTTATAGTATTACAAACGACAAGGGGTTTTATTTGTCAATATATGACATGGTTGCACAACCAAATTTAGATTGTAGTCCCAATTTGCTACATAGGAAAGAAAACATACAAATAAATAAAATAAATAAAATAAATAAAATAAATAAAATAAATAAAATAAATAAAATAAATAAATAAATATGTTATAATAAAAAACATATATATTTTCTGATGTACTTAAAAATAATAAATGCAGGATGATGTGAATAAGGAGAAAATTAGTGAGTGTCTCACAGGGACGTATGCGAGGTTGTCACGGAGACAGGCGTCCTGCAGCTCGCCGCGCAGCGCGGTCACATGACCTCGGTAGGCGGAGACTTCCTGCTCCAGCCAATCGATCCTGGAGCTGCAGGTGAGACAGAGCTGAGAGACGGAGGAGAGGAGACTCTGCAGAGAGAGAGAGGAGGGAGGAATTAGTGAATGAATTAATGAATGAATGAATGAATGAATGCATGAATGAGGTTTAAAAACCTGGCACGCTGCAACCTCAGGAGCTCCCATGATGCTCTCTGCTGCACTCAGCTCCAGGTGTTCCCTGGGTAATGGAAGGGGGCGGGGCGGAGCTGACTGGGAGCGACGTGATTGGACGAGAATCTCTCTGACCTGAAGACGACACAGCATGTTACCAGATGTGTAAATGTAGGTGTTCTGTGTTTATAAATATAAATATATATATGCATACGTATATATTTATATTCATATACACACATGTATACACACATATACATAAATACACATTTATACACATATATACATATAAACACATATATAAATATATACAAATATATACACACATATATAAATATATACAAATATATACACATATATATAAATATATACAAATATATACACACATATATAATATATACACATATATAATATATACATATATAAATATATACACATATACACACACATATATAAATATATACACATATATATAATATATACACATATACACACACATATATAAATATATACACATATATAAATATAAACACATATATAAATATATACACATATATAAATATAAACACACATATATACACACACATATATTATATATTACGTGTCTTCACCTCTTTGTAACTCTTCTCTGCAGCCTTCATGTTGCTGATCAGATAATCTTTACGTCTAGAAAAGAAAGAAAAATATAATAAATAAACTAAATAATATATTAAAGCAGACGATGACGACATGATTAAAATATAAAAAGGTGTCCGTTACCTGTCGGCGTCCCTCAGCTCGTCCTCCACCCGCTGCAGTCTCTCCTCCAGCTGCCTCCTCTCCTTCTGAACCCCCGACAGGTGCTTACCCAGAATCCTCAGCGAGCGCTCCTTCCGACTCACCTCCTGCCGAGCCTCCAACAAAGACTGGAGGGAGGGGACGTGTTAGCATGTTAATATGATCACCTGTCATACGAGACCTTATATTACCTGCTCCATCAGCTGATTCTCCTGCTGCAACAGGTAAATGTCAGTGTAAATAAAGCATTTTCAAAGCTACCTGTGTGGTGGCGCTCAGTGTGCGCTGTGTGTCGTTGTGCTCGGCGGTGTGTGTGTTGACTCTGAGCTGCAGTGTGTGAAGCCGGTCGGTCTGTTCCTGGATCAGCGACTGGGCTTCCTGTTCCCTGCTCAGCGCCTGACGGAGCTCCACACACACACTGTGGAACCGCTGCACTGGGACCTGCACACACACACACACACACACACACACACACACACACACAGACACAGTCAGGAGTGTGTGTTCATCAGACAGACAGTACAGGTGTGTGTGTGTGTGTGTGTGTGTGTCGAGCCTCACCGTCCTGCAGGTGTCCTCTCTGTCCTGCCGCCGTCCTCTCTTCAGATTGGCCACTTCCAGCCTCAGGCTCCGCCTCTCCACCTCGGCCGAGTGTAGCCGTTGGCTGAAGAGCAGGAAGTGCTGCTGGAGGCCGGACACCAGCGCCTGGTGGGAGGTCAAAGGTCAGCTGGTGAAGATGAAACACACTGACAGAAAGATGCTATAACAGCTGTCACATTAAGATCCACTGTCAGATATATTAATAAATGAGAAAATACGAAAAATCAGAGGCTGCACACTTAAAAAGGTCATATAGTTAATTAATTACAAAAATAAAAAGATTCTAGGAAACAATCTGAGACTAAATTCTTAAAAGCTTTGTGATAAATATATTAATAAATACTAAAATAATAACAATAATCAGAGGCTACTCGCTTAAAAGCTTCATGTGGTTAATAAATTAAAAAAATAATATAAAAAGTAAAAAATATTTGAAGAAGAATCAGAGTCTAAACTCTAAGCTTTTTGATGAATATATGAATAAATACAAAAATATGAAAAATAATCAGAGGATACACTCCAAAAAGCTTCATGTTGTTCCTATTTTGTTATTTATTTTTATTAATATAAATTCAAATAAATTATCAGAGGCTACATGCTTAAAATCTTATGAGGTAAAAAATAAATAAATAAATAAATAAAATAGTCAGAATCTACGAAAAGATACAAAATTACAAATATATTTTCAGAGTGTGTATGTATGTGTGTGTGACCTTCATGTTCGGCCGTGGAGGCGTCCCTCTACTCAGTCCGAGTCCCAGCCGGCCTTTCAGATTGTCCTCGTCCACTCTGCTGGGAGACAAACTGGACGCAGCGTCTGATTGGTCGAGAAGCCGATCCAGGAGGCGGGACAGAGCGGAGCGGGCCGCTGACATCACGTCTGGAGGGGCGGAGCCTAGAGAGTCAGAGGCAGAAATAACTTAACAATCTGTACAAGAACACATTCATAAATGAGTAAATACACGGCGTGTGTGTGTGTGTGTGTGTGTGTGTGTGTGTGTGTGTGTGTGTGTGTGTGTGTGTGTGTGTGTGTGTGTGTGTGTGTGTGTGTGTGTTACCGGTGTATGCTAGCGCCCCCTGTAGGTCGGCCATGGAGGACAGAATGATGGAGGAGAGACGTTGAGAGCGGAGCCAGCGAGAACACGCCCCTTTAACACCTTCATCATCTTCATCATCATCTTCATCATCATCATCTTTATCTGAAACACAAATTTAAAGGAGAAGAAGAAAAAGAAGAAGAAGAAGAAGAAGAAGGAGAAGAAGAGAAGAAGGAGAAGAAAAACAAGAAGAAGAAAAACAAGAAGAAGAAAAAGAAGATAGAGAGAGAGAGTGAGGAGGAGAGAGAGAAGATCAGGAGAGAAGGAGAAGAAGGAGAAGAAAAAAGATAGAGAGAGATGAGGAGGAGAAGACAGAGAAGGAGAAGAAGAAGAAGAAGAAGAAGAAGAAAAAAAGAAGAAAAAAGAAGATAGAGAGAGAGTGAGGAGGAGAGAGACAGAGAAGAAGGAGAAGAAGAAGGAGAAGAAAAAAGAAGAAAAAAGAAGAAAAAAAGAAGAAAAAAGAAGATAGAGAGAGTGAGGAGGAGAGAGACAGAGAAGAAGGAGAAGAAGAAGGAGAAGAAAAAAAGAAGAAAAAAGAAGATAGAGAGTGAGGAGGAGAGAGACAGAGAAGAAGGAGAAGAAGAAAAACAAGAAGAAGAAAAAGAAGATAGAGAGAGAGAGTGAGGAGGAGAGAGACAGAGAAGGAGAAGAAGAAGAAGAAGAAGAAGAAGGAGAAGAAAAAAGAAGAAAAAGAAGAAGAAAAAAAGAAGAAAAAAAGAAGATAGAGAGAGAGTGAGGAGGAGAGAGACAGAGAAGAAGGAGAAGAAGAAGAAGAAAAAAAGAAGAAGAAGAAAACAGAAGATAGAGAGAGAGAGAAGAAGAAGAAGAAAAACAAGAAGAAAAAGAAGATAGAGAGAGAGAGAGTGAGGAGGAGAGAGACAGAGAAGAAGGAGAAGAAAAAAAGAAGAAAAAAAGAAAACAGAAGATAGAGAGAGAGACAGAGAAGAAGGAGAAGAAAAAACAAGAAGAAAAAGAAGATAGAGAGAGAGTGAGGAGGAGAGAGACAGAGAAGAAGGAGAAGAAGAAGAAGAAGAAGAAAAAAAGAAGAAAAAGAAGAAGAAAAAAAGAAGAAAAAAGAAGATAGAGAGAGAGTGAGGGGGAGAGAGAGAGGAGTCACGTCCCACAGTATCCAGATGTGAACATCAGCGTTGGTGGTATAGTGGTGAGCATAGCTGCCTTCCAAGCAGTTGACCCGGGTTCGATTCCCGGCCAACGCAAACATTTTTTGGAAGCAGATGTGAAGAAGAAGAAGAAGTGATGCCCACCTGAGGTCGGAGCATCCTCTGTTGCCATGGCGACCCCTCCACAGACGCAGACGCCCGTCTCTAGGCGAAACAACACGGTGGTCTGTTGTGTCAGAGCACGCCACCTCTTTACCGCCATCACCACACACACGCTCCTCCTCCACCTCCTCACCGCCATCCTCCTCCTCCTCCTCTTCCTCTCCTCCTCTTCATCTTCCTCCTCCTCACCTCCCAGAGCTCCGGCGAGCCTCCTCACCTCCTCCTCCAGCTCCTCCCGCTCCGCCAGCCGCCTGCACACCAGTGTTTTCTGCTGGGAGAGAGCACGGAGGCGGCGGTGGCCGTGCGTCAGAGCGCCGGCCAGCAGGGCGCACGCCGCCAGGAAGGAGGCCGACTCCCCGCGGCTCCGGGAGAGGTCAGAGGTCAGCGAGGAGGCGCGGAGCTCTAGGGAGGAGGCGTGGTCACGGAGAGAGTCGCACTGAGAGCGACTCAGCTGAGGGACGGAGAGAGAAACCAGTTTAATGTGGAACCATTAAGGAGTGTGTGGTGGATATAACTACATTACCCATGAGCCTCTGCTGCTACTGCTATGGAGAGAAGCTGACGTCACTTCTTTCTTCTTTGTTTTACTGTTTTTCTGACTTTTCATCAAATAAATTAATGTAGAAAATAATGAAAATATTAAAAATAAAATAATAATAATAATAATAAATTAGCTGAAAATACTTTAACTTTTTTAAAATCGTTCCTGTATTTATCTTTATCTTTCCTCTTTCTTTCATCCCTTCATGAGGAAGAGGACCGAAGGGACCGTCTTCCTCCTCCTTCATCTTCATCATCGTCAGTTCTGCTGAATCAGCACCAAAGAAGAAGACTGACTGCAGATCAGATTTACAAAGAGACGCCTGAGGGACGAGTGTGTGTGTGTGTGTGTGTGTGTGTGTGTGTGTGTGTGTGTGTGTGTGTGTGTGTGTGTGTGTGTGTGTGTGTGTGTGTGTGTGTGTGTGTGTGTGTGTGTGTGTTAGGGTGAGTGTGTGTTTGTGTGAGTGAGTGTGTTACAGTGTGTGTGTGTGTGTGTGTGTGTGTGTGTGTGTGTGTGAGTGTTACAGTGCATGTGTGTGTGTGTGTGAGTGAGTGTGTTAGGGTGAGTGTGTGTGTGTGTGTGTGTCTGTGTGTGTGTGTGTGTGTGAGTGAGTGTGTGTGTTTGTGTGTGTCAGAGTGTGTGTGTGTTACAGTGTGTGTGTGTGTGTGTGTGTGAGTGAGTGTGTGTGTGTTACAGTGTGTGTGTTACAGTGAGTGTGTGTGTGTTACAGTGTGTGTGTGTGTGTTACAGTGTGTCTGTGTGTGTGTGTGTGAGTGTGTGTGTCTGTGTGTGTGTGTGTGTGAGTGTGTGAGTGAGTGTGTTACAGTGAGTGTGTGTGTGTTACCTGCAGCTCTTTCTGCAGACGTGTCACAGTGTGTGTGTGTCGGCTGCTCCACGCCTCCTCCCTCCTCCTCGCGCTCTCCTCCAGACGAGACAACACACACTCCTGACTGAGCTGCAGCTCACGCACACACACACTCTTCTTCTCACACACACCCTGCAGCTGGGCGATCTACGGAGGGAAAGAGAGGGGGGGGGGAGAGAGAGAGGGGGAGGGACGGAGAGAGAGGCGTCAGGTCACATAGTATCCAGATGTGAACATCAGCGTTGGTGGTATAGTGGTGAGCATAGCTGCCTTCCAAGCAGTTGACCCGGGTTCGATTCCCGGCCAACGCAAAGCTTTTAGAAGTTTAGAGGTTGATTTTCCGTCAGCTTCCTCTTACATTACATTACATTACATTACATTCCATTACAGTCATTTAGCAGACGCTTTTATCCAAAGCGACTTACAGGAAGTGTATTCAACATAGGTATTCAAGAGAACTACTAGTCACCAGAAGTCATCAGTGCATCTCCTTTCTTAAACAAGCATCTAAAAGCATAAACCAGAGCAAAAGTATAGTGCAGAGGCAAAATACTACGAAAACAACAACAAACTACTACGAATAGGATAAGTGCAGTAAACGAATACGAATACAATAGGTGCAGCGAACTGATACGAACACAGTCAGTGCACGCAGAAGTTTCACTTCGAGGTATTGTCATTATTGTTTGTCGTCCTCGGCTCACCTTGTGCTCGGCCCTGCGGAGGTCAGAGGTCAGCTGGTCCACCTGCTCCGTGATGACCTCACACAGCTCCTTCCAGGTGAAATCTCCCAGGATGCTCTGGGGCTGATCCAGGAGGACGCAGCCGGCCAGGAGGCGCTGATAGACGAGGTAGAGGAAGGACAGACGGACCTGAGACACACACACACACACACACACACACACACACACATAAAGACACACACACACACACACACACACACACACACACACACACACACACACACACACACACACACACACACACACACACACACACACACACACACTGTATGAGGTATTTTAATGTGTTCTCTCAGCATCAAACACAGTTTAATTAAATGTTACAACAATATAATGATGTTACACTGATCTGAGTACAACACAGAGAGGACAAGAGAGACAGACAGGGAGAGAGAGAGAGAGAGAGAGACAGGGGAGAGAGAGAGAGAGAGAGAGACAGAGACAGACAGGGAGAGAGAGACAGAGAGAGAAAGAGAGAGACAGAGAGAGAGAGACAGAGACAGAGACAGAGAGAGAAAAGAGAGAGAGACAGAGAGAGACAGAGAGACAGAGAGACAGAGAGACAGGGAGAGAGAGAGAGAGAGACAGTTTAACGTATATATTTTCACCTTTGACTCTTGCTGGTAGTAGTCAGTTATCTTCTGGACCTCTGCTGTCCTCTCCTCCTCTCGCTCCCTTTCCTCCCTCTCTCTCTCCTTCTCTCTCTCCCTTTCCCCCTCTCTCTCTCCCCTCTCTCCCTTTCCTCCCTCTCTCTCCTTTCCTCCTTCTCTCTCTCCCTTTCCTCCCTCTCTCTCTCCTTCTCTCTCTCCCTTTCCTCCTTCTCTCTCTCCATCTCCTCCCTCTCTCTCTCCTTCTCTCTCTCCCTCTCCTCCCTCTCTCTCTCCAGCTCGGCCCGGAGACCTCGGCTCAGCGTCGTCCAATCAGAGCTCTCCTGGCGTAGTCGTCCCGCCTCCTCCTCCAGTTTGACGGACAGCTGCTGAGACTCCTGGAGAGGACAGACCAAAGAGAAACACCGTCATTACTCCTCCTCCTCCTCCTCCTCCTCCTCCTCCTGGTCTGGGATCAGCTGTTCACCTCCAGCTGTCGGCTCTGATCTGAGGTCAGCCGTCTGAGCGTCTGGTTCTCCTCGTGGAGTCGCTCAGACGCCGGCAGCAGATCCTGGACCTGTCTGTCTGCCGTCTCCAGTCTGAGGAGCGTCGTCTTCAGCAGCTGCAGGACGTCAACAGAGGGACTCCGCTTCCCATCATGCTTTGCAGGATGAACAGTGCCTACACACACACACACACACACACACACACACAGAGAGAAATCACATCACAGAGGATCATGCACACACATGTTACCTTCTTATATGGTTACAGGTGTGTACGTGTGTGTGTGT
>NC_072455.1:866419-871419 GCF_027596085.1 Anoplopoma fimbria | reverse complement strand
AGGTCAGCTCCAGTCTCTCCTTCTCCAGCTGATGGACTCTCCTCCTCCCTGACTGCTCGCCTCCATCACCTCCTTCTGACGCCGCCCTCCTGCTCCTCTCCTCCGCCTCCCTGCTCCGTCCTCCTCGGCTCCTGTCCCTCCTTGGTCCCTTCTCTCCTTTCCTTCCCTCCTCATCTTCCTCTCTCCTTCCTCTCGCTCGTCTCCTCCTCTCGGCTGGTTCCGTCTGCATCTCTCCAGTGGATTCCTCTAATGACCCTGAGGAGGAGTTTAAATGGAGATTGCTTGTCTTGGGTGGTTGTTCAGTTTTAATATATAGTCTTAGATTTTATTATGATTAAATTAATTTTATTTTATTATTTGTTTTTAGCGTTTTATTATCATATTTGATTATTGTGATTGTTTTACCCTATGCATCATTGTATTTTAAAGTGTGCTATATAGATAAAATCCATTATTATTATTATTATTATTATTATTATTAAATGTGCATTAAATATCTAAATATGTTGGAGAGCAGCAGCAGAGAGTCTGGAGGTTGTGTTGCTGCAGGCGTTGCCGGTTGCTTGGAGGATGTTGCCTTGCCAATAGATGCACTCAACCCTGAAACTGATCTCCATTCATAAACATATGTATTAAACATTCACCACAGCACCACACCAGTTATGACCCATTCACACATTAAAGAAGACGGGTTATTAATCATTAAGATACACTTTACAATTCGGCATCTGTTAGAAACAACATTTATACCGGATGTCCACATAATCTCAAGTTATTTAAATGTCACTGTCAACAACACAGCTGAGTTTGTCCACATTGTGCACATTTAAAGACCAGTTTCACGGTTTCAATCCTAAATATAAATAAATATAAAACATGTTTGACCTCAAAATCTACTTCAACCAGTAAAACAAAGTCTACACGACGTATTTTATTTAAAACATTAATAATAAAAGCTGTAAACAGCTCGTAGTGGACGTTTAGAAACACTCACAGCAACTCCTTTTGAAACTGACGCCATCTTTAGCGTCTATACGTCATTTCCGCATTCACTCCGGATTGGCTGGTTAACCGGCCAATGGTGAGCGTCCATTTCTACACGTGATATATTTATTCATTTATTTCAGGTAATAATGAGTTTATTTAAAAATGACTTATTGATTTAATAAACCTCAAATAAAACAAATATTTTGAAATTATTTATTACACAAAAACATTAAAATTACAAATAAAAAACAAATGAGATAATAAAAATAAAATAAAATAAGATTATTAATGGATCTGAAAAGGCATCCTGTTCAACCAAACACGAATTAGTCAACTTAAAAATATTGAAACATTTTTATTATAGCCCACTCATCAAATGGCTGTTAACAAATTAAAGAATTACGTTTTGTAATTTCAAAGCAGATATTAACCTAAATGGTTTTACTATAAATAACCCAAACATGTGTTTGGAGGTCTGCGTGAATAAAAAAAAAAGTTGTATTCTCTTTTTTGCATTGGTACAAAAAATAAAGAAATATATATTTCACCCTGGGTTTCTAAATAAGAATATATAACGTTATCCAGTGCTAATTCCCATATGATGTATAAAAGGTGTGCATTTTCATTGCAATTATTAAATACAAACTTCCTTTATTTTTGTTCGCCCTATTTAATTTAGTTTGATTATATTCTAATAAGAAATATTAATTATTAATTATTATGTATTCATTTATTTTATATTTTCTGTGTATGTGGCTACAGATGCATGACATTGTGTAGTGCTGCTATTGTATCACAATAAGATAAAATAAGATAAGATAATCCTTTATTAGTCCCGCAGCGGGGAAATTTACAGGATTACAGCAGCAGAGAGGATAGTGCTTATTTTATTTTATCTTATATTATATTATCTTATCTTGTCTTATCTTATTTTATCTTATTTTATCTTATCTTATTTTATCTTATCTTATTTTATCTTATTTTATATTATATTATATTATCTTATATTATATTATGTTATATTATATTATATTATCTTATTTTATCTTATCTTATATTATCTTATATTATCTTATATTATATTAACAGACATTTAACGTGCAGTACCGTGCAGTGCCGCAGGGGGCAGTGTGGAGTGTTTTCCCCTGACGACGCTACCATTTAACCAGCGTAGAAGAAGAAAGCAAGCAAAACAACATGGCGGCGCCCGCAGAACACGTTGAAACCGAATCACCGGAGCAAACAGACCCTCCAGAGACCACCACGGACCCTCCAGAGACCACCACGGACCCTCCGGAGGCCTCCGCGGACTCGGACCCGGACTCGGACCCGGATGAGGGTCCGGAGGAGCCTCGGACCCGGGACACCCCGCAGGACATCCGGCTGGAGGCCATCGCCAACACGGTGGCGATGCACCCGAGCAGGGACGTGCTCGTGTGCGGGGACGTGGACGGGGACATCTACGCGTACTCGTACTCGTGCACGGAGGGCCAGACCCGGGAGCTCTGGTCCTCCGGGCACCACGTCAAGTCCTGCAGGCAGCTGCGCTTCTCCCGGGACGGCCGGCAGCTCTACAGCGTGTCCCGGGACAAGGCCGTCCACCTGATGGACGCAGAGCTGGGCAAGCTGGTCACGCGCATCCGAGGCGCGCACGGGGCCCCCATCAACAGCCTGCTGCTGGTGGACGAGAACATACTGGCCACCGGAGACGACGGGGGAACCCTGAAGGTCTGCACCGGAACGAGATAAATATATATATATATGAGATGACAAGTTAATATATGAGATGACAAGTCAGAAATGATCACAAGAATATGAGATGACAATAATATATGAGATATAATATATAGATATAATATATATGAGATATATATATGAGATGACAAGTTATATGAGTGACAAGTTAAATATGAGTTCACAAGTCAGAATATGAGATGAAAAGTCAAAATATGAGATGAAAAGTCAAAATATGAGATAAAAAGTCTAAATATGAGATGAAAAGTCAGAATATGAGATAAAAAGTCAAAATATGAGATGAAAAGTCAAATTTTGAGATAATTGTTTTACATTTTGAGATAAAAGTTCTAATTGTATTATAAAAAAAGTCATAAATGGGGAAAATGTGACAATTATGAAATTCAAAATGATTAGATATAAATTATGAGCTACAAATTCATAATTGTGCAATAAAAAGTCATAATTATTAATAACAGGTCATATTTAGATAAAACATCATATATTTGAGATACAAAACACCAAATTATGAGACAAATAGTCAAAATTCTGAATTCAAGGCTTTAAAACATCCACAAACCACTGGGAGTCGTCGTGGCGACTACGTCCACTTCTTATACACAGTCTGTGGATCGTGATTCAAAATGACTTCCAGTGTTTTTATATGCAGATAGCAAATCCCCATAAAGCAACTTTTTCTTGATTCTTGATGTTTCCTCCTGAAGGTGTGGGACATGAGGAGGGGGTCGGCCGTCATGGATCTGAAACAACACGATGATTACATCAGTGACATCGCCGTGGACCAGGCCAAGAGGATCCTCCTCACCACCAGGTGAGCATTACCTCACAACCAGGGAGGATTCAAACCCTCTCCTCTCTGCTCTGTGTCCAGCAGCCTGAAGTTCAGTCCAAGTTTCACTGATTTGTTGTCACATGACTGTTGGTCTCAGATGAATCAATCATGACTTCATAGTTTCACTGAGGAGCTCAGAATTTAATGTTTTTTACAGAATTTGTTTAAAGTAAACGGTTTATTTGTAGCGAGATTTAAATGAGACATGTAGAATAAAATGTTTTGATCACACATGATGTGTTCAAAGACCGTCGGAAAGATGAAAATCTGATGATGATGACGTTTTTTACAGCTTCTGGCTGAGATAAAGGATGTAGTTTTGGTGATTATTTAAAGAAAACATGTTTTTCAAACCCCACCCGTGATCCTCCACAGTGGCGACGGCACGATGGGCGTCTTCAACATCAAGCGCCGGCGGTTCGAGCTGCTGTCGGAGTCCCAGAGCGGCGACCTGACCTCGGTGGCCGTGATGAAGCGCGGCAAGAAGGTGGTGTGCGGCTCCAGCGAGGGAACGATCTACATCTTCAACTGGAACGGCTTCGGAGCCACCAGCGACCGCTTCGCCATCAAGGCCGAGTCGGTGGAGTGCATCGCCCCCGTCACCGACAGCATCATATGCACCGCCTCCATGGACGGCTACATCCGGTGAGTTGGGTTCCCATTGGGGTCTAAGGTGGTTTTTGAAAGGTCAAACACTTTTGTCCTTCTTTGTTGGACAAATCAGTGGAGGTCAACGGTTCATTGGGATTGATCATCCGAATTGATCCATGGTGGTCTTTAAGAGTCCATGTTGGTGATTTTGTGGTCTAAGATGGTTTTCAAATGGATCAAGCTGGTCCTTTTAATGGTCCAGTCTGAAGGTTTGTTAATCCAGGCTGATTTTATTAATGCTCTAAAATGGTTCTAAATGGTCTTTTGGTGGTCTTATCGTCATATAGTCCAAGCTGGTCTTCTAATGGTCTAAGCTGGTGTTTTGGTGGTCTGCCTTGGTTTCTTAATGCTCTTAAATGGTCTTCAAACAGTTCAAGCTGGTCTTTTCATAGACCGAACTGGTCTAATAGATCTTAGATGGTTTAAAATGGTCCAAAATGGTCTTTGGATGGTCTAACCTGGTCTTCAAATGGATCAAGCTGGTCTAATGGTCCCAGCTGATGTTTTGATGGTCTAAGATGCTCTAAAATGGTCGATAATGATCTTCTGATGATTCAACCTGGTGTTCAAATGGAAAGAGGTGGTCTGTTGATGGTCAAAGATGCTTTAAAGTGGTCCATAATGGTCTTTATCTTCAATAGTCCAACCCAGTCTCTTGAAGGTACTTCCAGATGTTTGGTATTCTACTCTGGTTTCTTAATGCTTTAAATGGTCCAAAATGGTCTTCAAATGGATCAAGCAGGTATTTTGACAGACCACTATGGTCTAATGGTCC
>NC_072455.1:846419-861419 GCF_027596085.1 Anoplopoma fimbria | reverse complement strand
GCTTTGTTTGAGTTACAACTCTCTGCTGTTTATTTTTCTCAGTGAGCAAGAAGCTGAAGAGCACAGAGTCAAAGTCTGCTTCAAAACAAATGTCCAAGAACGAGGAGGAGACGGAGGAAAAGGAGGAGACGGAGGAAGAGAGCCAAGGAGTCAAGAGGAAGAGAGACGAAGAGGACAAAGAGAAGGAGACAAAGCAGGACGGAGGTGAAGGAAAGAAAGAGGAGACAAGAACATCGGAGAGGAAAGGAGCGAAACAAAAGAAAGAAGAGGAGAAACAGAAGGAGGATGAAGGTGTGGAGGGAAAGGGAGGAGCGAAGGAGGAGGAGAAGAAGTCAGCAGAGAGCCAAGGAGTCAAGAGGAAGAGAGACGAGAAGGAAACAAGTAAGGATGACGATGAAGGAGTGAAGAGGAAGGAGGAGGAGGAGAAACAGAAGAAGACAAAGCTGGATGAAGGTGTGAAGGGAAAGAAAGAGGAGACGACAGAGGGCCGAGCGATGAAGACGAGGAGAGGGGAGAGAGGAGAGGAGAGGAAAACAGAACAAGGTGGCAGCGAAGGAAAGAAAAAGGAGACGACAGAGGGCCGAGTGATGAAGACGAGGAGAGGAGACGAGAGGAAAACAGAACAAGGAGGCAGCGAAGGAAAGAAAGAGGAGACGACAGAGGGCCGAGTGATGAAGACGAGGAGAGGAGACGAGAGGAAAACAGAACAAGGAGGCAGCGAAGGAAAGAAAGAGGAGACGACAGAGGGCCGAGTGATGAAGACGAGGAGAGGGGAGAGAGGAGAGGAGAGGAAAACAGAACAAGGAGGCAGCGAAGGAAAGAAAGAGGAGACGACAGAGGGCCGAGTGATGAAGACGAGGAGAGGGGAGAGAGGAGAGGAGAGGAAAGCAGAACAAGGAGGCAGCGAAGGAAAGAAAGAAGAGACGACGAGGAGAGAGACAAGGTCCGAGAGCGAGGGAAGAAAAAGAACAAGAGGAAAGGAGGAGGAAACAAAGAGGGAGGAGAAGGAGGCGCCTGAAGATGTGATGATGAAGAAGAAGAGGAAGGAGGAGGAGAAAACCAGAGGGATGAAAACGAGGAGAGCAGAGGAGTCAGGAGAGGGAGGAAAGAAGGAAGAGACGATAAAGGAGAAGACGTCTGAGGAGGAGAAGGACGGAAAAGAGGAGAGGGGAGGCGGAGCTAAGGACGAGGAGGTGAAGACGCTTTTCAATCTTTATTGTTTCTGTATTTCAAACATTTAGATTAAAAACACAGTGAAGTCAAGTTAAATGAAAACAAAAACAACCGTAGTCTGTTTTTAATGAACAAACATTTTTATTTGACCAAAAGTCACAAAGACATAAAACACAAATTTATCTAAAAGGACTTTAAAATTCATCAGCATCCAACTCACCGCTCTGACTCTCCTCTCAAACTAAGACATGAACGTACAGTAGATGACAAGTTCACGATAGTAAACGTACCGAGTGACCTGAGAGGTGAACACTGTGGAATACGGAAAGTCGAAAGTGACATTAAACGCCTCTTTTTTCAACCGCTTTATGTTAAAACTCGTAAAAACAGTGTTTCTCCTCATAGAAATGAGCCCCTCCTTCTGTTTCATAGCCAGTCAGGTGCAGTCACATCCTCACCAAAACGTTGCCTTACTGGCTGTACAAACAGGAGCAGGTGCTCATTACATCATTCTGACTGCTTATAAAAAATGTTCCTAAGAAGAGCGGCTTAAAAATCAGGGTTAATCGGGGGTAAAAAGAGTTGTTTAATAGCAATTTCTGCATCCCATAATAGAAAGCAGTCATGTAAACTACCTGCTGTTTGTAAAATAATTAAATGTTAATATTATTTCTGTTTGATTGCAGCGACAGCACCACCTGGCTGCCAAGAGAGACAGTCTGCTGAAGTCTCTGAGAGGACTTCTGAGGTCCGGGAGAGGAGCGAAGAGGAGGGAGGCGACGAAGAGCTCCCAGTGAGAAAAACACATATTTATATATTTATATATTTATTAAAGTGCTAAAGGAAGTGTGACATGTTTCGTTTTCAACACCCTTCAGGAAACACGGGGACGGAGCAAAGAAGAAGGTGGAGGTTAAAAAGAAGAGTCAGACGGCGTCAGAGAAGAAGAGTTTGATCAGCGGGAAGAAAGAGAAAGAAACGACGGAGGTGAAACAGAAAGGAGGCGCTGAGAAAGAAGAGAAGAAGGACGAGCAGGAGAAGAAGACTGAGACGAGGAAAACCACAGATGAGGTGAAGACGAAAGAAAAGGAGACGGAGGACAAGACGAAGACGGACGGAAAGAAAGACGAGAGCGTGACGGAGAAGAAAGACGAGGAGAAGAAAGACGAAGAGAAGAAGGACGAGAGGAAAATCATCGGGAAGATTGTAAAAGCAACGGCCGGACGAGGGACGAGGATCCAGGTGAAGACGATGATGGGAGGAACGGCGACTCCATCGACGTCGGTGGAAGAGAAGAAGAAGAAAGAGGAGAAGAAGAAGAGTGAGGCGGTGAGAGAGAAGAGATCTGAGGACAGGAACTCTGAGAGAGCGAAGGAGGACAGAAAAGACAAGAACGTAACAGAGGTTAAAAAAAAGGAGAACGAGACGACGCAGAAGAAGAACGAAGACGAGCAGAAAGCGACGGCCAAAGCACAAGAGAAGAAGAACGAAGACGAGCAGAAAGAGACGGCCAAAACACAAGAGAAGAAGAACGAAGACGAGCAGAAAGAGACGGCCAAAACACAAGAGAAGAAGAGCGAAGACCAGCAGAAAGAGACGGCCAAACCACAAGAGAAGAAGAACGAAGTCGAGCAGAAAGCGACGGCCAAAGCACAAGAGAAGAAGAACGAAGACCAGCAGAAAGAGACGGCCAAACCACAAGAGAAGAAGAACGAAGACCAGCAGAAAGAGACGGCAAAAACACAAGAGAAGAAGAACGAAGACCAGCAGAAAGAGACGGCCAAAACACAAGAGAAGAAGAGCGAAGACCAGCAGAAAGAGACGGCCAAACCACAAGAGAAGAAGAACGAAGACCAGCAGAAAGAGACGGCCAAAACACAAGAGAAGAAGAGCGAAGACCAGCAGAAAGAGACGGCCAAACCACAAGAGAAGAAGAACGAAGACCAGCAGAAAGAGACGGCCAAACCACAAGAGAAGAAGAACGAAGACCAGCAGAAAGAGACGGCCAAAACACAAGAGAAGAAGAGCGAAGACGAGCAGAAAGAGACGGCCAAAAACACGAAGAAGAGAAGACGGCCAAAACACAAGAGAAGAAGAGCGAAGACGAGCAGAAAGAGACGGCCAAAACACAAGAGAAGAAGAACGAAGACCAGCAGAAAGAGACGGCCAAAACACAAGAGAAGAAGAGCGAAGACGAGCAGAAAGCGACGGCCAAAACACAAGAGAAGAAGAGCGAAGACCAGCAGAAAGAGACGGCCAAAACACAAGAGATGAAGAAGGAACTCGAGGCGGAAAAAACAGCACCGATGGAGAAGAAGAGCGGCAAAACCACAGAAGAAGAACCCACGAAGAGTACGGGTTCAGAGCCAGAGCAGAAGCACGCCGAAGACGAGACGAAACCACCGAAGAAGAAGAGCGAGAAAACGCCGACGACGGAGGCAGCAGAGGAGGCGGAGTCCAAAACGGGAGAAACCAAAGAGGAGGCGAGGAGCGCAGAAGAAGACGGGACGACGGAGGGCGGCTCATCGGACGGAGAGAAGGCGGAGCCGACGGAGAAGAAGAGCTCCGCCTCCATGACGCTGACGGACTCCACGCTGCACCGGATCCACGGAGACATCCGGATCTCTCTGAAGACCGACAACCCCGTAAGAAACATTCACCCACATGTCTAACATCCACCAGAGGTCATGTGATCTTTTCCACTTTTTAGTATTATTAAGGTAACAAAATAATGTAACTGTATGGAACCTCCTCCTGTTGGCCGTTAGCGGTGCTGCTAACGTTACTAGCTCTCAATAACAATAAACTGGACTGGACTAATCACACATATGCACTGTATAAAAAGGGTCAGAGCAGACTGTATCTGCTGAGGAGACTGAGGTCCTCAGGAGTGCAGGGAGACCTCCTGAGGACCTTTTTCAACTGTGTGGTGGCATCAGCCATCTTTTATGCAGTGGTCTTCTGGAGCAGCAGCATCTCAGCAGCCGACAGGAAGAGACTGAACAAGCTTGTCAGGAAGGCCAGCAGTGTGCTGGGGTGTCCACTGGATACGGTGGAGGTGGTGGGAGACAGGAGGGTGATGGCCAAGCTGTCATCCCTGATGAACAACACCTCCCCCCCATGCAGGACACTGGCAGCTCTGTGCAGCTCCTTCACCACCGGCTGCTCTTATCTTATCTTATCTTATCTCACTCCACTCGTCTGGTTTCTCTCTTTGTCTCTCAGGACATCAGGAAGTGTCTGATGGCGTTGGACCAGCTCAGCATGGTGTACGTGACGTGCAAACACGTCCAGAGACACAGCGAGCTCGTCTCCACGCTCAGAAAGGTGAAGTCATGATACAAGTACACGGCTGTAGATACATGTAGAAAGTACTCTTTACTGATGTGTATATTTACGTGTGTAGTTGCGGTACTACAAGGCGAACCAGGCCATCATGGACAAGGCGGCCATGTTGTACAGCCGCTTCAAGAACTCCTTCCTGGTGGGGGAGGGGGAGGAGGTGGTGAGCGCCGCCTTCCTCCGCTCGCTGCTGGAGGAGAAGGAGAGGGAGGAGGCCCAGCGGATGGAGAGGCTGAGGGGGGAGGAGCCAACGCAGGAGGGGAAGGTGGAGGGAGGAGAGGTGGAGGAGGTGAAAACTGAAGCCGGTGAGTGAATGCAGGAAGAAAAAGTCTTATTTTATAACAAATTCTGCTTTTGAATATTTTTCTGTTTTTGTTTTGTTATATATATTTATTATTCTGCACAATGAGTACTTTAACGTTTGGTACTAAAGCATATTTACATGCTAATACTTTTTACATAGGCCAGTAATAAATATTTAATATTTATTAAATAACCAAATAACCGCCACAGTTTTGGTAATAAATGTTGAAATACTGATTTACTTTATGGCACGAAAAATTCTGCAAAGATATTTTTTGATGCATTATCAGTATTTACAGATGTGTTTTTATTTTATTAAATAAAAGTTTCATAATTATTTATATTCTTCATATAAGAAAACATATTTTGTTGTTTTTTTATTATATTGAATTAACAAAATAATATTTTCCCCCCTTTTATTATTTAAATTATTTTATTATCATAAAATGACAAAATAAGGGTCAATTAAATAAATATATAATTTTTTAAGGTGCTTGTTTTTCGTTTTATTTGAATAAATCTACCTTTTTTTTCCTGCTATAATGATGCTGATTGTTTATGGTTTCCCCCCCACAGCTCCAGTGGATTGTTCCTGAAGATTCTGTCTTTTTTCTTTTTTTGGAAGCAGCCTGGGCTGAACCAACTCTGATCTGAGGGGTGTTGACCAGAAACACCCCCGCACGGACAATGAGATCTTCCACTCTCATTCACCTCCTCAGCTACACACACACCTGTGCATTACCTGATTATTTATTACCTGTTGTACATGAATATCTGAATAGTTGACGTGTTCCGGTGGATTGTCACACCTGAGCGGCTACCGTTAGCCTGTTAGCATTAATGTCATCATTAGTGATTTTCAAACAGAACGTGACACTACATTCACCTGAGCATTAACAGAACATTAACTCACCTGTGTCTTTAAGCTGACCTCAACCATCTCTGACATGTCATTTGGGTGTACTGTACCTTTTAAGAAGCCGGCGTAGCCTTAACCTACCTCTGCTGACTGTCTTTCATGAGGAGAGGGTGCATGGTCCTTCTGTTGTTTTTAATAAGTGTTACAGTACTTATGGGGACGTTCGGTCCTCATAAGGGAGGTAAAGTCTGCTGGGACTCGTACTCTTTCATTTTAAAGGTGCTGTTTTATTTCATCACTCCATTGTCTCCAAATAAACGTTAATGTAGAACAAACCTTCAACTTGTTTTGGTTCAGGAGGTGACGGGGCTGATGGGAAATGTAGTTTTATTTAGAAATGTGCTTTCTTTTTTAATTTAATGTCAGATGAACAAAATTCAAACCCTCAAAATATAAGCATTAAACGGTTCCGTTGAACGTTGACATTCACGCCTCAGTTGCTGGGCAGCATTCGGTGCCTTGCTCAAGGGCACCGCAGCGGTTCACTTATGGAGAACTGCTTTTATAGAACTTTGTACAGCAAGATATTTTATTCTGTATTTTTATTGTGACGCAGTGAGACAGTTTTTTTTGTTGTTTCATGTGTGAATACAGTGAATAACTGATTATTTGTTCCAGATGTAACGTTTATCATTATGAACATGGCTGAATAATTAAAGAATCACAGATCGTTTTTCTTTTTTTTTGGTCTTTCTGTCTTTTAAGTGGAAAAAATAAATTTCAGGAAAATATATTTTTTTAAAAGCATTAATCCAAAAAATAAAAGACGCTGTCGGACAAATGTAGTAAAAAGCACAATATGTATCTCTGAGATGTAGTACAGTATAAAGTACTATATGTACCTCTGAGATGTAGTACAGTAAATAGTGTATGTACCTCTGAGATGTAGTACAGTGAGATGTAGTACAGTATAAAGTACTATATGTACCTCTGAGATGTAGTACAGTAAATAGTACAGTATGTACCTCTGAGATGTAGTACAGTAAATAGTACAGTATGTACCTCTGAGGTGTAGTACAGGGGTAGTATAGAGTATTATGAAAAGAAAATATTTCATTAAAGTAAAAGTACTTTAAACAGTAAGAAAAGGCCATCCTGCATTATGAGTACTTTCATTCCTGGTACCTTTTAATGCAAATATTTCTGTATTTTTAAAGTACATTTTTTAAGCAGTACTTTGACTGGATACAGACATGTTAAATATGAGAATATTAATAAAGGTTTCATATTTAAATGAGCAGTGATGGACTCCCTCCTCCCTCTGTGTTGGGGGCGGAGAGCAGGAAACACAGGAGGTGTGCTTTCACTTTCTCTCCCCTCACAGAGAGAGAGAGAGAGAGACAGAGAGAGAGAGAGAGAGAGAGAGAGAGAGAGAGACAGAGAGAGAGAGAGAGAGAGGAGGACGCACCGGAATCACTGATCAATAACCGGTGATCCGGATCAATCAGCCCGACACGAACCTGGTTCTGCAGCTGAGTGTGTGAGAGAGAGAGAGAGAGAGAGACATGGAACCGTGGTTCTCCTGATAGGAGGAGAACAGCAGAGGAACCAGCGGACCTGAAGGAGGAACATGGCCCACGTAGGCAACGGAGCGACCGCGGAGGAGGAGGTGCGAGTCTCTCACACACACACACACACACACACACACACACACACACACACACACACACACACACACACACACACACACACACACACACACACACACACACACACACACACACACACACACACACACACACACACACACACACACACACACACACACACACACACACACACACACACACACACACACACACACACACACACACACACACACACACACACACACACATACACACACACACACACACATATACACACACATATATACACACACACACACACACACACACACACACACACACACACACACACACACACACACACACATTACACACACACACACACACACACACACACACACACACACACACACACACACACACACACACACACACACACACACACACACACACACACACACACACACACACACACACACACACACATATATATATATATTATATATATATATACATACACACATCTGTCTACAGATGTATTATCTCATGTCATTATCTCATGTTCCTATACTATATATATATATTTATATATCTGTATTTTCCTATACTATGCACATACATATATATTTATATATTTATATTTATTATATACACATACATACATGTATACATAAGTATGTATTTTCTAACAAATATTATGTATACTAATATCTGTATTTTCCTATACTATGCACATACATATATATTTATATATTTATATGACATATGTATGGTTTATGAGTCTTTTCTAACATATATTATGTATACTAATATCTGTATTTTCCTGTGCTATACACACTCATATATTCATACAATAACAGCTGCATATTTAATTGTATTTGTGGTATTTAATTATGAGTTTATTTCCTATAATATTATATATAATAGTTTATTTGTGACCGACACAAATATCCTCCTAAAATACATTTATATATTTATCTCCTTATCTCCTATAAAATCATCAGATAGTAACTCTATGATATTCCATATATAATACTATAATACTTGTATCATTAATAGTTTATGTCCTATGTTATGCTCCATCTATATATATTCGTACGTTTGTTTATTGATACTCTTTGTGGTATTTTAATGAGTTTATCTGCTATAATATCATATATAATAGTTCTTTAGTGCCTTTATTATACACAAGTATCCTTCTAAAATACATTTATATATTCATACAGATGCTCATTATAATAACATTTTCACCTATAATATAATCCGATATTGTTTTCATGATATTCTTATTGTGATTTGACACTTTTATTTTATATATCATATCTGTAATGTAGTATATAATGTATACATATTCTTATAATACTCATATAATCCTAAAGTATATGATACTCCCATAGTGGTACATAAAAGAACTGGGTCAAACATTGATCCGGTGTGGGTCAATAGTCAGCCAGTACCGATGGGTAGTACTCTAACAGAGTATTTTCCTTTTGTACTACTTCATAGTTCTGCTCAGAGGGAGATGTTGTACTTTTTACCACTTTACGTATATTTGTTTTGAAAAAACACAATATGCTGATGTAATATGGAGCAGTACAATACTACTACTCTACCCAGTAGTATACAAAAATATAGAATACTATAAAAGTCTAACACTTTGAAAGGAGCCATTCTTCATGATGAGTACTTTTATACTTCGAGTACATTTCAGCTAATAATACTTTTGTACTTTGGAATTCATGACTTTTACTTATAATAGAGTATTTTTAGACTGTGATATTGGTACGTTTTCTAAAGTTAACGATCATAAAGTCATATAGTGTTATACTTTATACTCGTATAATTTCAGTATATTGTACCTGTGTTGTGTCTTTATCTCTCTTGTTATCACCTTGCAGTAATTATGTGATAGCGTTTCCATGGTGACGCTCCTTTGTTTGTGGTTCCCATGTTGACCGGCGTTGTATTCGGCCTTTTGTCCACACTACTTCATTTGACCTCACAGCATCTAGATTGTGTTCGGACTACTACTGTTTCATATTTACATATTCTCCTAAAATACTCGTGTATATATATATATATATATATATTCCCACAACTCTCCCTTGTATCGCGGTAAATATTGTGTTTGTGGTACTCATGTGTACACCGTCCCAAAAATCTGTTCAACGCTCTGAAGTTTTACTTTGTTATAGTACTTGAAATTGGGTTTTTTTCTTCATAAAAACACACAATTCAAATGATAAGAAATACAAGATTGTATTTTATGGATTAAAAAACAAATCATTATTACATCTCCTTCAAACTACTGGATTTATTCTAGTTTGTGACCAACATTTTACAGATTACATGTGAACACATCATGATAATGTTATAATTTACCTTCAGACAATACTAATTTTCTCTGAACAGAGCCTGAACGCATCATAATGTAACCGAATGTAACCTCCGTTTGTTGGCCGTTAGCGGTGCTGCTAACGTTACTAGCTCTCCTGTTGGTTTAAACACAGACTGGTTGTTTACAATGTAACATTATCAGAGATCAGAGACTAGAAAAGCATAAATGAAGCCCTGATCTCATGTTTTACTGAATATTGGAGGTCAATAAAACTTTATTTACACTGTGATCACGGATCGACAAGGGTCCGTTACACCACTAGTATCTATTTGTATTTATTTGGGTACTAGAACAGCCTTTTTTTGTGGGAACTGGTGAAAAACAGAAATACTCAACAAACAATTTGAGAAAATATCAAATTAAACAATTATATTCTACCTATAGAACGCTACATAATTGGATGATTTCTCTCTTCATTCACAGCTTGTTTTCTCCATCACATGTGTTTCATTTGTCGTTGTAGTTCATAGCATTCCTGTCGTATGTCTTGCATTACATAATACCTTTTACAGTGATTTAAGTTCCAGGTGTTTCTGTCTTTGTTCATATTCTCATCCATAGATCCACTGACCTGTTGGTCCTCCTGGTTCAGCACAGGTATTGTTGTATTTACCTGTGTTAACTCAGGTGATACTTCCATTTTCTTGTTTGTATTGGGGGTTTATGTAAATGAGGGATCCGATTTCAGCCACTGGCTTCACTCCTGCACAACAAACTCAGGAAGTCTGGATTACAATAAGAGGGATTTCTCTCTGGAGCTCAGATCTAATTGCATTTATTCAAAATCCAGAAGGACTAATAATCTTTGGTCAAAATGTTCACATGCTGACTGGTTTATGGCGGCTAACAAGTTTAAACAAGGTTAGTTATTAACCTTATGTTTCCAGTAGAGCCTGATGTTCCACCCTGGTTCACATTGTTCAAACTGGGAGTGGCCCAGTACACCTTAAGTCTAGCAGAGGGTCAGACGTCCTTATTAGGTTCTAAGGATTGGGGTGTTAAACATGTGCTCAGAGGGTTAAGACATCTGTGCAAATCCAGTCCATGAAGGACTTTCTGGGGGTTCTAGAGAGGAGGATCTCAAAGGGGTTCTAGGGATGGGTATATCTTTGAAAAGAGGGGTCCCACAGATCTACATCAGAGGTTCAACAGGTTCTTTTGGAGGTTCCGTGGATCTGTCCACAGCCTTTGAATGGGTATTTATATTTTTTAAAGGTTCTGAAGGTTCTTGAGGACTATTAATATGTAATTTAGGAGGTTTTAGGGCATTACGAAGGGGTCGTAGGTGCTTCAGGAGGTTCCCGGAAGTCCATTAATGGGTCTGATGAGATTTTAAGAAGTCTGAGTTTATTTCAGAGGTTCTTTCAGATGCTGTGTATCTAGAGGATCTTGTGGTTTCTTACAGAGGTTTCAGATGTCCTTGAGGAAGTTTTAGAAAAAGTGGTTCAAGAGATGGGTCAGTGGGTTAAGTTCCACAGATCTCTATCAGAGGTTCTAGAGGTTCTTTTGGAGGTTCCGTGAATCTGTCCACAGCCTTTGAATGGGTATTTATGTTTTTTAAAGGTTCTTGAGGTCTTTGAGGACAATTCATATGTAATTTAGGAGGTTTTAGGGCATCACCAAGGGGTAGTAGGTGCTTCAGGAGGTTCCAGGAAGTCCATATGGGTTTGGTTAGTCTATAAAGAGGTTCAAGATGTCTCTGACTTTATTTCAGTTGTTTTAATAAGCTATAGGTCTGTATGTAGAGGATTTAGAGGTTTCTCAGGGTTCCTAGAGAGTTTAAGGTTTTCAGATTAACTTGAGGAAGTTTTAGAAAGGGGGTTCAAGAGATCGGTCAGTGGGTTAAATTCCACAGATCTCCATCAGACGTTCTAGAGGTACTTTTTGAGGTACTTTTTATTGGTCTGTCCACAGCCTTTGAATGGGTATTTATATATTTTTTTACAGGTTCTTGAGGTCCTTAAGGACATTTATGTGTAATTAGGGGAGATTTTACAGCGTAACAAAGCGGTCGTAAATGCTTTGAAGGTTCCAGGATGTCCATGTATGGGTTAGAAGGTTCTATGAAATGGTTCAAGAGTGTATTTCATAGGTAATGTTCAGATGCTGTATATCTCTGGAGTTTTCAAAGGTTTTTCCTTGAGGGGGTTTTAGAAAAAATGTTCAAGAGATGCAGTCGGTTAGGTGGATCTGTACAAGGGATTAAAGATATTTTGGTTTCTACAACTAGGGGTCAGAGAGATTTTTAAACATGGTCCTAGAGAGGTCCGAGGTGGTTCAGGAGAGCCCAAGGTTCCACAGATTATGTAGAGGTTCTTTCAGGTGCTCTGCAGATCATTTAGATGATCTAGACATTTCAGTGGGGCTGTAGAGTTCCTGGATGTTTTGAGTGTCTTTGATCCTTAAAGGGGTTAAATGGATCCGTGTAGGTTGTTTACGAGTGTTTGAAGTGGTCTCATGAGTCTTTGTGGAGGTTCTAGTGATCCTTCAGGGGCCTCTTACAGATTTCTGGATGTCCTTATGGGGGTTTAACGGGTTCATCGATGGCATTTAAGTGGATGCAGTCTGCTTTTTAAAGGTCTGAGAGATCTGTTGTTGGGGGTCTAAGCGGGTTTAGACAGATGACATAGGATGATGTGTTCAGGGTCCAGGTATTTAGGCCGTCTTGCGTCATACCTGTCAAGTCCATCTCCTCATTTGAGCTCACAGATGCTCCTCTGTCAGCCTCCGACCTCACTCCTCACATTACGGAGGAATTTCAGCTGACTCGGGTTGAGCTGTGAGGAATGCTGGACAAGCTGTGTTTGTAAAACACTTAAACACAGTGGAAGGTTCGACTCCTGCACGACAACAACACAATGAATACCACAAACATGTAGACAGGAGTTATTCACCACAGTCAGCTGTCCACTGTGTTTCTTATGACCTCTTTATTTAGCTAATCCTGCTGTTGAGTAATATTTTCTGTAACAAATGGAATGTAGCTAAAACCCTGAGGATTTATTTATCCTGCTTCTTGTACAGCAAAGAGGATTTAAAACCTTATTTAAGGACACTCATTCTGTAGTTTTCTACTGATTTGTTCTGTAAATATACAAATTAAAGCAGGAAACTATATAATAAGATATTTTTCAGAGACATTTTAGAGATTTAAGCAGCTAAATGTTAGTGATTTTGTAGATTAAAGCGGTTTCAGGAGGTATTGTGGTTCTTTAGGAAGGATCCCTTAAGAATAGATAAAGTTTCTCTTCAGAAATGAGAGCTTTATCTGAGTGCACTGAACGTTTTTGGGGTCGTTGAGGGGTTTCTATGTTGCTGAAGAGTATTTTTCTTAATGTTTCAGAATGTATTTGGTGTTTCTCGGAGGTTGAACGTGGTGTTGATTCTCCATCTCCCGTTGCTGTTTCTGAATTCTGCATAATCATGACTCAACCTCTACTTTATGTAAATGTGTTCTGTCTATCACACGGCAGCAGGATCGCTGAACTCAGATCATATATTAAAACTCTGCAGTGCTCATCAAATATGAATCAAAATTCTGTGACTGCTTGTCCTATTTCTGGCCTTAAATGTAAACGTTTGTGACCCGACCGCCATCTTTAAAAAAACAAGCATCGCCCACCGGTTGGAGCAAATTGGACTGTTTTGGGTTTTCGCCACATCTTTCCGTTTGTTGGTCTGATTTGGTTTATCTCCACCATCAGAATGGGTTCTAAGCCATTGAACATCTTGAACTTATTTTTGTGAAAGTCTTCCAGAAGTCTAGCGGGAAGTGGGTTTGGTCTTCAAGGACTCTTTGAGAATCTGTCAAAGTCTTTAAGAAGGTTTCACATGTCCTTAGGAGTATTTTCGATGAACCATGTTGGAGGTTTGACGGGTTTTGGAGTCGGTTCTAAGGGAGGTTGATTGGTCTTCAAGGAAGTTTAGACTTTGCCAATATCTTTGAGAGGGTTCCACAGGTCATCTCATGGTTTTGATGGGTCATAGGGTGGGTTCTTAGGATCTTAAAGATGTTCCTGAAGTCCTTGAACGGGCATTCAAGATTCCATTGTCAAAGTTTGAGGAGTTCCAGACTTCGCATGGCTCAATAAGTCATCACTAGAGTGCTCCTGGTGTTTTTTTGGACTTTAAAGGTCAGTGACGGGGGTTGTAGAAGTCCGTCATGAGATTCTGGTGCTCTGACGGGGTTTCAGGGCCTCCTGAGGGGGATTCTGTTGTCTTTGAGGGGGTTTTACAGGACAGTCATGGCATTGTTTTGGAGGTTTCATGGATCCATGTGCAGCATTTGAAGGGGAATTTATGTTTTTTAAAGGTTCTCCAGGTCCTTGAGGTCGATGTATATGTAATTCTAGGAGGTTTTAAGGGTTGGTGGGTGTTCAAGGGAGTCAATAAAGGGGTTTAAAGGGTCTATGAAGAGGTTCTTTCAGGATCTAGAGGTTTCTCCAGGTTTCTAGAGTTGTCAGAGGTTTCAGATGTCTTTGAGGATGTTTTAGATAAACGGTTCAAGAGACGGGTCAGGACTTTTAGTGGATCTGTACAAAGCTTAAAGGTCCTTTGAAGGGGTTCCACAGATCTCTGTGAAGGTTTTAGAGATCCTTTGGGTATTCTGGGGGTTTCCAAACCTCCCCGAGAGTCGTTGGGTTCTTTGTGTTTCACTGGTAATGGGACACAGTGTGTAGGTCTTGACTAATTGATTAGAAAGCCGCTGCTGTCACAAGAGAGGTTGACGTTGACCTCTACTCGAGTGTAACATCAGACAGCTGTGAGGCTTTTTCCACATCTCCGGTTTTCATTCTGCCTCCAAAGAAAAAACAACAACAAGAGATCTGTGGTTGTTTTAAACTGAAATATAAGAAAATCCTTCTACTTTCAACCTTTCATTTATCAGAAGTCAACCACAGATAAAAAACGACAGAAGAGACACATGAACTTTACATATTTCTCTTTCTGCTTCTTCTTCTTCGGCTGCATAAACTCTTTAAAAAGCCTCTTGGATCACAAATCTGAAAACATGGCTGTTATATGTATGATGATCTTAAAGAATATGATGCATTAATGCTGCAGAAACATCCGATATAACAGGAAAACATCAATACTTTTACTTCTTAAACTACATTTATGTACTTTGTTTGGAATGTTCTGGACCGTCTGGTTGAACAGCATTCATCTATAATAACACACACACACACACACACACACACACACACACACACACACACACACACACACAGCGGGAGCTTATGGCGTTTGTGTGTTGAAAGCTGTGAATGTTCAAACCGACAAAAACACAGTCGGAG